>NW_020664409.1:104073979-104123757 GCF_002925995.2 Terrapene triunguis | reverse complement strand
CAAAAAAAAAAAAATCGGAGTGGCCAGAACAGCAAAGCAAAAAAAAAAAATAGAAAAACCTGTGGCGCGGCTGGAGCCAGGGTGCAGGGGGACTCCCTGCCCTGCAGACGTGCCCCGGGCAGTGGGTGGGGGGGGAGAGAGGGAGCGGGGGGAGAGAGAGAAGGGGGGCGGCC
Source organism: Terrapene triunguis (assembly GCF_002925995.2). NCBI lineage: Eukaryota > Metazoa > Chordata > Testudines > Emydidae > Terrapene > Terrapene triunguis. Next base: position 104,123,584 of record NW_020664409.1, on the reverse strand, counting down.
AGGGCTTCAGCGGGGCGCTCGCCACATGGCCCCGACCGCCGCGCCGCCTGCCGGGAGAGCTCCGCGCTGCTCCGGTCGGCGGGGAGGGAAGGACGGAATGCTGCCCCGTAGAATCTGCCGCCCCTAGCACGAGCTTGCTCGGCTGGTGCCTGAAGCCGGCCCTGGGTTTAAAAACAAGGAACCATCTATGCACATGTCTAGCTCACCTAAGTCCGTACTGTGATAGTGGCCAGGCAGGCCTAGCTCCATCAGGTACCTGGGAGGGAGGGAGGGTCCTGTCTGTCACAGTCTGGCTCCCCTGAACTTCTGCTCCAGGCCTTTTGGTCTTCAGGTGTGTGAATGTAGATAGTGTAACGCTGACAGACCCTGGTCGTTGGGATCGAACCTGGGACCTCTGGAGCTTAGTGCATGAGCCTCTACTACATGAGCTAAAAGCTAACTGGCTGTTAACTGCACACTCATTAATTGCTGACTCTCTAAGTGGTCTCGGTGCCACTAGATGGGACAGAACACCACACCCAGGAGGTGTGTGGGTTACACTGGCCACTGCTGGAGGCAGGAGGCTGGCCTAGATGGCCCACTGGTCTCATCTAGTCATGTGACTCCTCCATGTGAGGGGGGAAGAGGAATGGGAGGGGATTGGGTGGGTGGCAATAAGCACTATAAGGTAAGAAGAGGATGGGCGTGGGGTCAGCGGTAGGGTAGGTGATGGCGCAGGAGGCAGGAGGTGAATGGAATAGGCAGGGTGACAGCCTGGGAGGGCAGGGGTGAGGGTACCATGGTATTTCTGAGCTCCCTCACATTTCCCTTTCAAGAGAGATGTGGCTGCTTACCTTTCCCTCCCCCTCGAAATTACATTTAATCTCCAGGACAAGTCAGCCCCCTTTTTTGTGAGTGGCTCCTTTGCAGCCTGGTAGGAATGCTGCCCGGCCATTACCTCAGCACTTTCTCTTTGAGCTCGGAGTCAATTTGGCAACAACAACAAAATAAAAAGCCCAGAAACTGGCAACTTACCAAAATTAAAAAAAATAAAATAAAAATGAAGCAATGACTGGGTGGCCAATTAAGCTAAAAGCATTTCAGACACTAATCCAGCTCACCCTATCAATAATTCAAGGATCCAGAATCCTTCTAACTGTTTGAACACCTTCCACAATAGTCAGCCACTAATAGGACAAATGAAATGTCTTTTTATGGTTGTATCTCCCTGCCACATTCACTCAGGCAAAATCCTGCAGCTCTGTTCATTTAAGGAGCTGGATTATTATTTCTCTTGGTGGAGATGAATCGAGGGCCAACATCTGTTTGTAAACAGTAGTATGTTAAAGCTGCCAGCTTCTTTTACTCAGCTCTGATCCTGTGGTTGGTGTCAAAGCAGAGCTATGTGAAGCAAGACACCCACATGAAACTTGCTTGGTTTCTAGTTTCATTGCAATCGTGACACTTGGACCAGGTTCCCCCAAAAATGGAATATCAACCTAGGAGCTTCAGCATTATGGTCCAAAGTACCTTGCCATAAGACTACAGACTTCAGTGGGCTTTGGCTCAGACCCTAAAAGCATAGGTCCCTACCTCTTGAGTTAAAGGAGTAACATCATTACTGGTTATTCATTAACTAGTAGTGGTTGTAGGCTCCTATCTTGTATGATAGCATTCTCTAAAATGCTTCCAGTTCCAGAGCAGGTTCAGGAAAACAGGTAGAACAGCAGGGTCTCAATGTGTGGATGAGCTCATGGTGTATGGGGGAGGGTTTTAGGTTTAATTGGAACTGGAGAACTTTTTGGAAAAGGAGGAACCTCTACCGGAAGGCTGAGTTCCACCTAAACCAGAACGGAACCAGACTGCTTGCATGTAGGATTAAAAGGTTGTAGAGGATTTTTTAAACTATGGACTAGGGGAATGCTGGCAGGTGCGGAGGAGCACACAGTTCAAGTGGAGACCTTCCTTAGGAATGAATTTATTAAAGGGGGAACTCTATATCCAAGTATATACACTTTGGAGCTAGTGAGGAACAGTCAATGTAAAAGAGTTCCATTTCAATATAACACATGAAGGCAAGCAACTGAATATTGACAAAATATATAGGGGCTTATATACACATGCTAGAAGTCTAAATACGAAGATGAGTGAACTAGAGTGCTTGGCCTTAAATGAAGGTATTGGTATAATAGGCATCATGAAAACTTGGCGGAATGAGGCTAGTCAATGGGACATGGTAATACCAGGGTACAAAATATATAGGAATGACAGAGTAGGTTGTGCTGGTGGAGAAGTGACACTGTATGTGAAAAAAAGCGTAGAGTCAAATAAAGTAAAAATCTTAAATGAATCAAACCATAGAATCTTTATTAGTAGAAATTCCATGCTTGAACAATAAGAGTGTAGCAGGAGGAACATACTACCGACCACCTAACCAGGATGGTGACAATGATTGTGAAATGCTCAGGGAGATTAGAGAGGCTATAAAGGCAGAAAATGCAGTAATAACGGGATTTCAACTATATTAACCGGGTATATGTTACCTCATGAATGGATGCAGAGATTAAATTTCTACAAACATTAGATGACTGCTTCTTGGAGCAGCAAGTCCTGGAACCCACAAGAGGAGAGGCAATTCTTGAGTTAGTCCTAAGGGGAACACAGGATCTGGTCCAAGAGGTGAATATAGCTGAACCACTCAATAATAGCGACCATAATGTAATTAAATTTAAACATCCTTGTAGGGGAGAAAATACCAAAAAATAACCCACCACAGGAGCATTTAACGTAAAACAGAGAAAGTACACAAAAGTGAGAATGCTAGTTAAATGGAAATTAAAAGGAACAGTCACAAGGGTGAAATGCCTGCAAACTGCATGGAGACTATTTAGAAAACACCATAATAGGGGCTCAAACTAGATATATACCCTAAATTAAAAAACAGTAAAAGGACAAAAAAACTGCTACTGTGGTTAAACAGTAGAGTTAAAGAGGCAGTTAGAGACAAAAAGGCATCCTTTAAAAATTAGAAGAAAAATTATTCTATGGGAAAGAGAAAGGAGCATAAACTCTGTCAAGTCAAGTGTAAAAGTATAATAAGGCAGGCCAAGAAAGAATACGAAGAGCAACTAAGTAAGGATGCAAAAACTAGCAGCAATTGTTTTCAAAGTACATCAGAAGGAGGAAGGATGCTATACAGTCAGTGGGGCCACTGGATGATCATGGTGTTAATGGTGCATTTAAGGAAGATAAGCCTATTGCAGAAAAGCTAAATGAATTCTTTGCATCAGTCTTCACTCTAGAGGATGTGTGGGAAATCCCCACACCTGAACCATTCTTTTAGGTGACAATTCTGAGGAACTGTCCCAGATTGAGGTGTCAGTAGAGGAGGTTTTGGAACAAATTGATAAATTAAACAGTAATAAGTCACTAGGACCAGTTGGTATTCACCCAAGAGTTCTGAGGGAACTCAAATATGAAATTACAGAACTGCAAACTGTGGTACGTAACCTATTGCTTAAATCAACCTCTGTAGCAGATGACTGGAGGATAGCTAATGTAACGAGTATTTTTTAAAAAGGCTGCAGAGACAGTCTTGACAATTACAGGCTGATAAGCCTAACTTCAGTAGTAGGCAACTTGGCTGAAGCTAAGAACAGACTTATCAGACACATAGACAAACACAATATGTTGAGGAAGAGTCAACATGGGTTTTTAAAGGGAAATCATGCCTCACCAATCTATTAAAATGCTCTGTGGGTGACAACAAGCATGTGGACAAGGGTGATCCAGTGGACATGGTGTACTTGCATTTTCAGAAAGCCTCTGACAAGTTCCCTCACCATTCGCTATTGAGCAAAATAAGCAGTCAGAGGATAAGAGGGAAGATCCTCTCATGGATAAGTAACTGGTTAAAAGATAGAAAACAAAAGGTAGGATTAAAGGGTCAGTTTTCACAATGGAGAGAGGTAAATAGCAGGGTCTCCCAAGGAGCTGTATCAGGATCTGTGCTGTTTAACATATTCATAAATGATCTAGAAAAAGGAGTGAACAGTGAATTGGCAAAATTTGCAGATGATACAAAACTACTCAAGATAGTTAAGTCCCAGGCAGACTGCGAAGAGCTACAAAAGTATCTCTCAAAACTAGGTGGCTGGGCAACAAAATGGCAGATGAAATTCAATGTTGATAAATGCAAAGTAATGCAGATTGGAAAACACAATCCCAATTATACATACAAAATAATGGTCTAAATTAGCTGTTACCACTCAAAAAGATCTTGGAGTCATCATGGATGGTTCTCTGAAAACATCCACTCAATGGTAGACAAAAAAAGCTAACAAAATGTTAGGAACCATTAGTCAAGAGATATATAATCAGACAGAAAATTTCAAAATGCCACTAAATAAAATCCATAGTATGCCCACACCTTGAATACTACATGCAGTTCTTATTGCTTCATCTCAAAAAAGATATATTAGAGTTGGAAAAGTGCAGAGAAGGGCAATGAAAATGATTAGGGATATGGAATGGCTTCCGTAAGAGGAGTGATTAAGAAGATTGTGACTGTTCAGCTTAGAAAAGAGCCAGCTAAGATATAGTCTATAAAATTATGAATAAAGTGAACAGGGAAGTGCTATTTATCCCTTCACAGAACCCAAGAACTAAGGGTTATCTGGTGAAATTAGATTTAAAACAAACATAAGGACGTACTCAACGCAGTCAGTCTGTGGAACTGGTTGTCATGGGATGTAGTGTAGGTCAAAGTATAACTGGGTTAAAAAAGAATTAGATAAGTTCATGGAGGATAGGTCTATCAATGGCTCTTAGCCAAAATGGTCAGGGGCACATCCCCATTTCTGGGTGTCCCTAACCCTCCAACTTCCAGAAGCTGGGACTGGATGACAGGTGGTGGAGTGCTCAATAATTGCCTATTCTGTTCATTCCCTCTGAAGCACCTGGCACTGGCTGCTGTCAGAGACAGGATACCTGACTTGATGGACCATTGGTGTGACCCAGTATGGCCGTTCGTTTGTTCTTAAGTGGACTAGCCACTAGAGGGGGACTTGACACACTGTGCCAGTGTTTTACATTTGCAAACCAGGGCCCAGTTTTAAGTAAACCAAGGCTCAACATCCATTGACCTGCTCTCGATTCATAACTTTGTGTTGAGATCATGCAGAATGAGTGGTTTTGGATGGCTTGTGATGTGGAACTATGTCAAACTCAGCTTTTTGACTGAGCTTCACTTTGTTTGAACTTCACACCTAAAACATACCTCAGAAGTTTAGCGTGAACCGACCTGGACTAGGCTGCAGACACTGTACACACAAACCTCATGGGGCAAAACTGCTGAGTCTTGCACAGCTCTCATCAAAGGCTGCTGAGGAATGAAAAGTGAAGCTTGGTAGCTACTGTGTATCTGTGTTTGAGTACAGGTGCCTATCCCCATGGTGAAAAGCTGCCTGGGCAAGGCCTCTTTAAAACCAAACAACTTCACAGTCACAGTAATGCAGTCACGCTAAGTCTCATACACAGACTTTTTCAAAATACAGGCTGTGAGGCCAGATCTCCAGCCAGTGCAAATCAAAGTAGTTCCTCTGACTTTCAGTGGAGGTCTGATGACTTATACCAGCCAAGGGTCTGGCTCAGGGATTCAGAAATAGGTCCTTTTGCAATGCTTGTGAGCATGACTATAATTAAGAAAATCTGTGGTCTGTGTGCATGTTCCAGAATCTCTGCCAGGGTTAACCTTTCAGCTCACAGGACAGGCCACTTCCGGAGTAACCCGCAAACCTGCAGACCTGGTAGTGACGTCATTCCATCTTCTGCGATTACATGTGCTTCTCTGTGGCTAGCGAGACAGGGAGGGGGCAATAGTGCCTGGAAGTTGCTTCCTTTTGTCTGTATTGTCTCTGAAATAACCCACTCAAGTGCCTGATCTAACCAAGACACAGTTGCCTCGCATCACACTCTAACAGCTTCATGATGTTCATCTCCTCTTAGCTTTGCTGTAGTTTGCTTGTGCAAATGTCGTTTAATTGTGTATCTGTAAATGCTGCCGGTCTGTCTCCTCTGCCAGGGATGGCTAATTTTATTACCTATCATGCCAGAATTAATCCCCTCTGCGAAGATAAGGTAGATGTTTTATAGACAACTATTGTGATCATAGAGCAACTGTTGTATGAAGTGGTTATTAGCTATAAAGTTCCCCAAACTGCTGTGCGCTGACTGGTGAGGTAAATGCTGGCAGTAGCCAACAGAGGGGAATGAAAGAGTGAGACCCAGGTGTGAGGGGGGAAAAAAGGGGGATGGAGAAAAGAGAACAGGAGAATGAGAGAGATGGGAACAGGCAGCAGAGAGGAAAGAGAGAGAGAGAGAGAGAGAGAGAGTGTGAAGAGAATCGGGAATAGGAATGAAAGAGAAGGGACTAAGAGAGGGAATGGGACAAGGGAAAGAGAGCAAGAAAGGAATTGAGGTGAGGAGTAGGGATGTGGGGCAGAGGAGATCTGTTTGAAGGGCAGTGCCTCCAAAGAGGATTTTTCCCTTTGGTGAGGGATATTTGCAGCTTCTCTGTCTGCTAGGCTACCCGCGACCCACCTACTTGATTAACCACTAGCGCTAGATGTTCTACTGCTTGTCGGGGTTCTGCCTCCGAGTCTTCCAAATCGAATAATGCTGGCATCTTTCAAAGGTAAAGGAAATCTCTCCCACCTTATTATGCTGGGGCTGCTCAGTCAGTCACTGTGCGGTGCTCGAAATAGCTGCCTTTTCTGCGCAAGTGTTCAAGTACAATGACAGCAGCTCCATCCAGCAGGCCTGGACTCCTCAAAGGAAATGGAGAGCCACAGTAAATGAGGGACAGTGCAAATTGCATCGAGCCTGGAAATGGAGCTTTGACTTCAAAGCCTTGAAAACAATCCTGCTGCTGACACAGTTAGGGAACATGGTGTCAAGGAACCTTTCTCGCCACTAACCCCATTAAGAGGCTTTTCTTTGTCACTCAGGGCCAAATTTTGAGAGTTGCTGAGCACCTGCAACTCTTGTTGCAATGAGGGTTTGGCCTACGGCAGTGGTTCTCAACCAGGGGTATGTGTACCCCTAGGGTATGTAGAGGTCTTCCAGGAGGTACATCAACTCATCTAGATCAGTGTTTTTCAACCTGGGGATCATGAGTCTGGGGGTGTGTGTGTGTCACAGGATGGGTTGAGGGGGTCACAAGTGCAGGGCTGGCATTGTGGGTGGCAAGCAGGGAAATTGCCTGGGGCCCCACGCAACGGGGGGCCCACAAAGCTAATTTACATGCTTCAGCCCTGGCCAGCAGAGCTTGGGCCTCCGCCATGGGTGGCAGGGCTCAGGCTTCAGACAGGATCCTGAAAGAGATACAGTAGTCTGGAAAGGTTGAGAACCCCTGGCCTAAGGAGTGTGTGGTATATCTTGGGGGCAGTGTTTGGGGGGTGGGGTTGAGCACGATGTGCACTTGCAGAATTAAAAAAGAAAAGCAAAACATTTTTGCATCTGATGGGCGGACTCTATAGCAAACACATAGAAGCGTTGCTCCTTCCATATAAACACCAGCTTCATAACTTGGGTGCCCTGCACACGCCCACAACTCAAACTTAACCTGCGTCCCTCATGGTAGGTGTCTGTTCTGCCAGTCGAGCTGAAAGGGAGCCTCACTCTGGCCAAGCTAGTTAGATGCAGGCTCAGCTGGTGTCAAGTAGAAGCCAAATATTCATATTTTACAGTCCCTCTGTCTGCCAGCGATGATATCATTGGTACTGTGCTGTGCAGCCTGAGGGAAGAGCTCAGGGGACTAAATCCTGGGTTTGGAATGTCAATCACCAAGCCAAATTCTGCTGCAACTCACAGTATTGCAAATCCTAAGTAACTTCACTGAATTTAGTGGGATCACTCTGGGTTTACAGAGGATGAAACTTAGAGGAGAATTTGGCTTATAGAAATCAAAGAGGAACAGACCTATTGTTTTTTCTCACCCAATCTCCCTGTAAATGCAGAAGTGGTCCCTATGTTTCACCCAAGTTAAGTTTAAATGTCCCGAGTGATGGGCTTACTCCATTGTCCTTGAAATTATTGCTTGGAACGTTTCCCTGTCAGACAGTCTTTCTTGAGAGTCAGTCTAAATGTTTACTTTCATTGTTTGATCCCATCCCTCCCAGACACATCCTCCTAGACACATTTCATTCTCTAGCTGTAAAGGGAGGATGAAAATGCCCAGCTTCACAGGCATTTTATGAAGAATCGGGGCCATAATTTTGTGTGTGTTTGTACAGCTCCAAGCACAATGATTGGGGCAGCCAGGTACTAAAGAAATACAAATAATAAATAATTGTGATAATCAATGCTTTTGAGCAGCTCAGATATGACAGTGATGGATACCAGAAGGAAATATTTTGTCCATTTGATTTTTTGTTCTACCTGGAACCCAGGAACTCTGAAGTGAGAGAAAATGAAAAATATGAGGTTAAAAAGATTAAGAGAATGTTTTTAAAACCTAAAGAGAAAGGAATAGGTTAGAGTTTTGACCTAAACTTTGGAAGGTGGTTTCTTATTTTAGCCCAGCCAGTTTGTCTATTCCTATTCGCTGGAAATGGAAAACAAAAATGATGGATTACTCTGCTTATGCCTAGTCAGGTACATTAAATGGCGTGTCTCACTCTGTTGCCTCCCATGAGCTTACAGTAGGTTGTGTGTGTCTGGCATGGAAAAGGCTTGATGTTTTGTAAACCCTAAAGAAGAAAGAAAAAACCCACTTGATTTGTTTCATGTGAAAGGCTTTGCTGGTAACTAGAAGCACATTGGCAAAGTAGAACCCTCCTGGCATTTAGAATGGCTAATTGGGATTGTCTGTCAGTTTTGAGATTCAATACTGCACATATCCTAGCCTGCATTCCATGGGTCATTTGCTGGAGAACAATTTGCAGTGTCTGCAAGGTTTGGTTCTTAGCCTTCACCTTCGAAGCATCAGAGCGCTGCTTTGTCTCCAATTAATTGTTGGGATAGTGGTCTGAAGTCTGATCTAATTTTTACTTATTTTACACTGCTATAAATCCATTAACATCAGTGCAGGTGCTCCTGATTTACACCAGATTAAGTGAGATCAAAATAAGGTTCTGTGAATGTTTACAGATGGCTCATTCTGGTCTAAATCCATTCAGATTACAATGATGGAGAAGTGGGTTCTGGATTCAAATCTCTATATCAACTTTTGCTTCAGTTTTGATTCCAGGCTGGATCCCAAACTGGAAGGAGTCTGATTTTTCTGATTCTCGTTTGGATGCAGGTGGAACCTGGTGTTTTCACATCTGAGGAGTGTGAAAGATCTCACACAATTGACTATCTGAAATGATTTCAGTCAACTGAGGCCAAAATCTCATGACAACAGTTTAAAAGATCTCAGGGCTTCTCTACCTGGGGAAATTTACCAGCACTACTACACCAGTACAACAACCCAAGGGGACAATAGTGGCCTTTTTTCTGTTATAAGCTAATTAAAAAATGCTAAGATTATTCTGAAGAAGAGTGTCCAGGTTAGACTAGTATAACTACAGCAATATAATTATACCAGCATATTAATGCCACTAGATGTTTCCATGTAGGTAAACTCTGATCTATAATTCTATGAATCCTGATTGGGTAAGCCTAATCCAAACCTTACCACTGCCTCCTTGGCTCCAGTTCTATATAAATAGAACAGGTCAACCTTTTTCCATTCACTTTTTTTCAAAACAAAAATGCCTTTTTGATCAAAATTAACATTTTTGTGAAAAATGTTCATTGTGTTCAAAGTATTTTTAAATGAAATTTTTTGAAATAAAACATTGCAAATTTTTTTAAAAATTGTGAACCGTTTTATTGTGGTTTTCCAATTTTTGTATTTTTTTTTTTTCATTTTCTTGTTTTTTGGATAGAAATGGGAGGGAGGAACCAAAAAAAACCTTAAATTAAAAACCAAATTTTTTTTTTGCTTTTTTAAAAAAACAGTTTAAAAAATTTGAACATTTTCTTTGAAAAAACAAAAAATGTAAAGAAGATTTTTGAACACAACAAAAATTGTTCATTTCATTCATGATTTTTCATGAAATATACTTAGCTTTTTTTGACCCAGTTCCTTATGTAAATCTGATTGAATCACCATTGAGCCTTTATGCAGCGTGACCATGAGCTGGGCTTTGCCTGTCAGAGCACTGCTGCTGCTCGAGGCTAGGTACAGCTGCTGGGGAAACAATGAGTGGTCTCACTGCGCAGGTAGTCAGTTGCCCAGCAGTGCAATCTAGATTTGCCAGCAAGAGTGAGACTACTTTGGGAGATTTTCCTTCAGAGGAGGGTAAAATAAATTCTCTGACTGTTGACATGAGGGAAGCAGTCACTGATCTGGAGAAACTAGAACCTGGGACAGTGGTGTTTAATACCATTCCAGTAGTTGCTGCAGGAAGCCTTTCAAAGCCTAGAGCTGTCTGCCCACTGGTTAGCTCTTGATCATGAGCTTGAGCATAGTGACAGGATGGCAACAAAGAAGCAAAAAGTTAAAAAAGCAGATTCCTCCAAACTGGGAAATTCAACTGCTTGCAAATATTGGAACTGGCTGAGTACATAAGAATGGCCATACTGGGTCAGACCAAAGGTCCATCTAGCCCAGTAGCCTGTCTTCTGACAGTGGCCACTACCAGGTGCCCCACAGGGAATGAACAGAACAGGTAATCATCAAGTGATCCATCCCCATCACCCATTCCCAGCTTCTGGCAAACAGAGGCTAGGGCCACTGTCCCTGCCATTGATGGACCTATCCTCCATGAATTTATCTAGTTCTTTTTGGAACCCTGTTACAGTCTTGACCTTCACAACATCCTCTGGCAAGGAGTTCCACAGGTTGATTGTGTGTTGTGTGAAGAAATACTTCCTTTTGTTTGTTTTAAACCTGCTGCCTATTAATTTAATTTGGTGACCCCTAGTTCTTGTGTTATGAGGAGTAAACACTTCCCTATTTATTTTCTCCACACCAGTTATGATTTTATAGACCTCTATCATATCCCCCCTTAGTCCTCTCTTTTCCAAGCTGAAAAGTCCCAGTCTTATTAATCTCTCCTCATAAGGAAGCTGTTCCACACCCCTAATCATTTTTGTAACCCTTTTCTGAACCTTTTCCAGTTCCAATAGCAGATGAATCTTAATGGTCTATTATCCCCATTTTACAGAGCCATTCTAGCCCTTTTGCTTTATGGTCCTCCTCACCCAGCGTGCTTAGAAGTGAACCCACCATTCCATTCCTTTAACTTAGTACTTGTCTACTCTAGGAAGTTTTGCTGCTTTAACTATACTGGTGTAGTAAAAGTGGCAAAACCCATTAATGTGGATACAGCTATACTGGTATGAAAGTGTTTATATTGGTATTGCTTATTTCCATTTGGGACGTGATATAAGCAATACCAGTATAACGGCGTCCACACAAGACTTGTACTAATATCACACCCCAATAGTTATGCCAATATGGCTTTTCTAGTGTAGATCAGCCCAAGCCCAGTGAAGGGAAGTTACATAGCCTTTCCTTTCGCCTTCGTCTTGAATGTGGAAAGCCATAGCGTCTCTCTGAAAGCTGAGGAGACACCACGCTCAAAATCTATGCCTATAAAGACCTCTTCTCAGAGTTTGCAAAGATTGATTTTTTTTTTTTATCGGGGTGCAATTTATGGTGGATACAGCAGTAAATAAAACACGATAAGCCTGTAAATGCACTGGAAACTATCTATGAAGGCAATTGTTATGCTTTTATAAATCTTAGTTTAATTGAAAAGAAGGAGCCTAATAAAGATAAAATATCAGTATCTTTCAGCGATCATAGGCGAGCTCTGACCGCCTGTGACAGCCTCTCTTGCTACTGTAGATTACCAGCCTGCTTCTCTCAAAGGGGGGTAACTGGATGTACTTAGTTTTACTAGGCTCCATAAGGCAGCTAGTGATGCCACACTGCTTCCCACGGAAGACCATCAAGACTCATAGACTTTAAGGCCAGAAGGGATCATCGTTCTCATCTAGTCTGACCTCCTGCACATTGCAGACCACAGAACCTCACCCACCTACCCCTGTAGTAGGCCCATAACCTCTGGCTGAATTACTCAAATATTGAGTTAAAGACTTCTTCAAGTTACAGAGTATCCACCGTTTACTGTAGTTTATACCAGCAAGTGACCTGTGCCTCACACTGCAGAAGAGGGTGAAAACTCTCAGGGTCTCTGCCAGTCTGACCCAGGGAGAAATTCCTGACTGACCCCAAATGTGGTGATCAGTTAGTCCTGTGCATGTAGGCAAGACCCACCAGACACCTGAAAAAGAATTCTCTGTAGTAACTCAGAGCCCTCCGAATCTGGTGTCCCATCTCTGTCTATTGGAGATATTTGCTAATGGCAGTCACGGATGGGCCATCTGTCATTGTAGGCAGTCTCATCATTCCATCCCTTCCATTAAATTATCAAGCTCAGTCTTGAAACAAGTTAGATTATTTCCCCCCCACTTCTCCCCTTGGAAGGCTGTTCACTCCTCTGATGGTTAGAAACCTTTATCTCATTTCAAGCTAAACTTCTTGGTGGCCAGTTTATATCTATTTGTTCTTGTGACAACATTGGCCCATAACTTAAATAACTCCTCTCCCTCCCTGGTATTTATCTCTCTGGTGTATAGAGAGCAATCATATCTCTCCTCAGCCTTCGTTTTGTAAGTCTCTGTGGACTGCAGGAGAACCAGTAGGATAATGTCATCACAGGTATTGATGAAATGTTTAATGGAGACAGGAAGTGATTTTTATTTGACATTTAAAACATTCGGTTTCTTGGTTACTTTTGGCAACACATATTTAACTAGGGTCTTTAAGGTTCAACACCTGAGACCCTTTCAGTGAAAGCTTTCCAGACAGCTTCCAGTCTACGTTTTTCAGACCAGTTAAAGATGGGAAGAAGCTCAATTCATTTGTAACTTTGCAGGGATCATTACCCCACAAGCCCCTGTATTCCGTCCTGAAAGTACTCACTCTCTTACTAAGACATACCAATCAAATGGACCTGCTGACTTGTGCAAGACATGAGACACTTAGGCTTCTGCCTTTGTGAAAGGTTCCCAGCACATCACAATTGAATTCTGAGCAAGTTGAACTCTGTGACCCAGGGGCCTCTTGATGCCAACTGACAGAGGGCACAGGGGTTGCACAGAGATTTACGGGGATCCTCTGGGTTGAATATGTGCATAATAATTCACTAAAGGGTGGCATGTGAGGTCTCTACTGAGAGCCAGTAGCTCACTGGACATCGTAATGGTTGTGGAATGTGTGTACAGATAATATTTAAGGAGTTATGTGTCTATACTGAAAGTTCTGTTTAATGTCTCCTGGTGACATGTCTCATACAGGTTCATTTCAAATAGGAGGTAACACACGCTTATCTCTCTGTCTGGTCATGTGTGTGCCGGGCATCATATGTCTCACAGTATGCTCAGAGCTGAATTTCCAATTCAGCACAGTAGTCACATGCCCAGGGGCATCGGCGTTCTAGGGGCGCCTTACCTCTCTAAAACTGTGTGCAACATGAAGGTCAATTGTAGGCAGGAGGAGGGGGTGGACACTGAAGATGCCGTGCTGAGGGGCGTGTAAGGTGTAAATCCAGCCCTGTGGATGCTTGTTTGCATACTGAGCCAAATGCTGATTGAGTGATTGCGGAAGCTTTAAAAGAGGAAATTTACAGGAAGAAATAAACAGCAGGAGGGGATCGGATTTATGAGGAGGCAAGCTGACCGGGTGACGTGTCTCATGGACATGAGAGCAGAGCCAAGCCTGGCTGTAAAACATGGGAAGGACTTTGGGTGAGCATTGCTGTATAAGACAGGAAAGTATCTAGTTAAGTCTAGGCTCTAGATTGTGTGTTATGATGTTATTTTATGTGTAACCATCTGTTTCCAAAACTTATACTTGTTTTCATTATAAACATATCTCAGTGACGTGTTCAATGAAACAGTGATCCGAGGTGCAACAGGGAAGCTGGACATTCTCTGCTGCGATTACGCATTATTATTGCCCTATATATATCTGATCAAGGGACACAAATCTTAGTCTGCATCACAGATGTGCAGGGAGAGGAAGATTCTTGGAAAGCAGTGATGACAAATAAGACCTAGCGGTGATAATGAATGGCAATTTCAGTATGAGTTTGTAATGCAATGGGATAGTTAAAAAGATGTGGCCCTTTGGAGCTACAGAGGCAAAGTCATCATGTGACAGACTGTGTACATTGCTAGGAAAGATCCTGGAAAGATCCTGAAGGATGATAGGGAATTAAGAAAAGAGTAATAAGAATGATCAAGGAAAGGATTTGCATGTGGGGAAAGAGTTAAAAACTACACTTGCATAAGTCAGCTAAAGCTGTAAAACGTCTGATTTCAGTGCAGGATTGTGCCATGAATTCTTCAATATATAAAGCTTATTGACTATGGTGAGAGGCGATAACTATCTACAAGTATTTCAAGGGAGTTAAACATCAAGGAAGGAGAGAAATTGTGTCTGGGATATGGGGGTATAGAAGTAATAATTATGGGGAAAAGAACAGAAGAAAACATAGCTGCATAGCAGAAAGACTTCCTGATTGCAGGATCTATTGGACAGTGGACTAATCTCCTAAGGTAAATGGCAGAAGCCCTGTTATTTCAAACATTTAAACAAGACTCGACAAAGCCCTGGAGAATATACTGTACGGAACAGCCTGCACTTGGCCCTGGGAATGGACAACATGACGTAATAGATCTTTTCTTACTTGTCTCTATGATTCGCTTCAGTTTGAGATCTTGTTCTAGGCATGATTTGTCTTGGGAGTGTCTGTGATGTGACCCATGGATCAAACCTGTGACATCTTCAGAGAAAGAAGAGGAGCAGCAAGTGGAGAGAAGGGATAAAGGGGCGAAGTATGAATTCAGCTTCCTAAAAGTGCTTTGAGCTCGTTAACAACAATTAGAACACAGTCAGATGGAGGGAATGTGAGCTGAGTGGGGAAAAACTGGACTCAGAAATGCTACAGGCCTGATTCTCCACTGCCCTGCATTTTGGACAGTCTTTTACATCAGTGCAAAGGGAATGTCAAATGCTGCCAAATCTGAATCCTAGTATTTTGCACCCACACTGGCAAATGATGGCACAAGGTGCAAGGCAGTGGAGAATCTGGCCCTACCGCTGTAAATGGTTAAATAGTCCATACTGTGATGCACGCAAGTCTTCTGAACCCAGAGACTCAGTGTCAGCTGCTTCCTTCCCTTTGCCATTGAATCCAGTGACTCCCCCCATCCTGGTGACTGGAGGATCGTTCTTTTTATAAGAATCCAGCATGCCAGCTGGGCTGCTCTTCCAAGTTCCCCCCTCGGTGTATACGGAGTCCAAAGTGAGCTTATCCTGGGAGGGCATCTGGCTGCTGATTTGCTGCATTGTTTATTTCTTTAGTAAGTTGCCCAGGCTCAGGTGTAGTCCTGGCAAACTGTCAACAACTGACCAGCAGGAAATCCAGAGCAAAATAATGGTTGGCTTAGGAAAGAGTCAGGAAGGATGGTCTGATTAGCAGCGTTAAATTGACCCAAATCTCTGCCCCATCCCTGAAATGCCAGTGCCCTTGTACGGTTGGATAAAGGACTCCCCCCCTCTTCCCAGCCCCTTAGTGCTTGGAAGCTGCAGGCCCCACAGTGGTCGGCACTGTGGTGCCAGGGCAGCACTACAGAGTCACTAGGGAGCCCTAGAGTGGATGGAGGGGCTGTTGCTATTGAGTGTTTATTTCTTTTTCGGAAGTGAATTGAAGTCAGGAGAAAGTTCCCTGGTGGACAGTCTGGGGGAGGCTGGTATCCTCTCTCCCAAGAGCAAGGTCAGCACAGGCAGTAGCACTGGAAGCTTTCCCTCAAGGTGCCTCACGCTTGTGCTCAGTTCTGCCCTGGGGAGGCTAGTGTTGAGGGCACAGCTCAGTTGCAACACCCTTTCCGTTCAGGGCATGTCTGCAGAAAAGGTCAGCAAGATACCAGTTGTGATGGCTGTTCTGTCATATGGACTCTTGTCCTCTGGGAATGGTCTGAAGCCACCAAATAGCTGCTTTGCAGAAGTGACTACACAAGGCAGAAGAGAATCAGGCCCAGGGTGCAGCAGCAACAAATAAAAAAGGAGGTTCTGAGGATTAGTTAATGTTCATTCCATGCTTTGAAGTGATGTGTTCATTATTAATGTGACTTAACAGAATACACTGCTTCTGTCAGCGGAGAAGTGTGTGTCCGTGCAGAGCAGAGCTATTGGAGCACTTTCTCCTGCAGGTGTAGTTCCATCCATCCATCCCTGGGAAAGCGGCATTAATATTCCCTAAACTTTGCTTGGGATGTTGCACCAGCACTCCTTGGAGCCTGCACTGTGTGGCTCCGGCACATCTTGGATGATGGCCATAGAGAAGGAAAATGATGGACGAAACAGAATTGGCTTTGGAGTAGGCATTCAGCCTCCAAAAGAGTATGGTTAGTCATGAAACATCCAAGCCAATCCTGGCTGCGGCACTGAGCTCTCAACAGTCCGAGTTCTATACGCAGCATCATGCCATTGGGGAGATGCAGCTACCACGTCTCCTGTGAGATAAAACAAAGAAGCTGCTGCTAGTCATGTCTGCTCTCATATGTGACAGGAGTTAGATGAGACAGCAAACACAATGAGAGGAATGGAGGTGAAACAGCATGGGGGGAGAGAGAGAGAGAGAGCGCCAAATGAGAGAAACAGGCTCTGTGCCCTTAGTTTCCATAGGCTTCCTCTGAACTAACCTTGTCACTTGAAATATTTCAGATTAGACAAGACATTGGACAAAACACTAGTGGATATACGAAAGGGAGTCATTCTGCTTTTTCTGGGAGCTGGACTAGGTTATCTAACAGGCCTCTGATTTCTAGTACTCTAAGAACATTGTGTGAAAGAACAGATACATTGGCCTTTTTAGTTATTAGTTTTTTTATTAAAGGGTAAAGAGAATTGTTGGCAGTCCCAGTTATTTCTTACCTTGTCAGTAAAAAAGAATGTACAAGATAATGAGATACAGCAGAACTGAGGTAATAGAGATGATGGGTTACAGCCTACAGTGCCCAGCATACTTACTATTACAAAATAGGTATCAATAATTTGTACCAGTCAAAATTTGTCATTTCAAAAAAATTTTAAACAGCCTTTTTTGAAAACAAAAATTGTCACAGAAAAATTTCATTTTTCAAAATGTTCTAGTTATATGATGAAAAACCAACCCTCCTCCCCGCTCCAATATACATGTGTTGGTTTTCAAAAATTGCATTATTTAGGTTTTGGTTTTTAATTGAAAAGCAAGATATTTTTATTTTTAAACCTTTTTTGGAAGTTGCTCACTATTTTCTTCCCATTTCTAATGTTTTGTTTTTAACCAGTTCATCTCACTGGCTCCATCTTTCCTCAAAATACATTGGTTATTTACCTACAAGGCCACATTGTCTGACCTGCACGTATGCACCCCCTGAATGCATGGCACAGAGTAGGGTGAATGCTGCCTCTAAAGCACTATTTGCAATTGTCTCCTCTGGAGGCTGATCCATCAAAGACCCACGGGTGAAGCAGGGGTGGGCTGTAGGTGGGGGCTGCGTGCGCTGCTTGCATTAACCACCTAGAAAAGCACTGGGGAGTCTACTCAAAGGCAGTCCCATCTCAGGGAATATACAAGGACCTCTGAATTTTGCATGCAATACTCCATCTCGATAGAAGTGGACCTGTAGTCTATATGGTCTACAGCCCCGTGTTAAAAAAAGAGTTTGGCTTCACTTGGCTTCAATTTACACACATTAAGTGTTGCCCTCAAGCCACTGGTAAATCATCAGTGTGGCCAGCCCAGTCCTAGACCAAATGATGGTGCCCGAGGCGAGGAGCGTCTTTGGCGCCCCCTCTCCATTTGTTAAACTTTTGAATACCTTATTTCTATTGCATTTGTAGCCCATTTCACGACTTTGATGCACGATTTGCATGCACGATTTATCCCTGTCATATAAGACAGTACGTGTGCATGCTAGGATCTGTACATCTGTATTTATTCATGCTAACCACAAAAACTGCACTTTGAGCTTGGCGGCCCCCCAAGCCTGGCCCCACAGGTGGTCACCTGGGTTGCCTGCCTCTAAATCTGGCCCTGAACGTGGCCCTTGGTGGGGCCGTACCCAAAGATTGTCTAAGAAATGTATCTTCCCACCAGAGGCAGGCACAGCAGTTGAGATCAGGTGGGGCTATTGATTCATGGAGTTCTGCTTAGCACCGTGCAGCAGGTTTTCTTGGTTGATGGCCTGCCCCCGTTATTCCCCCCAGCTGTCCAGAACAGCCTGTGTTTGGCTAGCTTTACTGAGCAACAGAAGCATTATTTATTTTCTCAAGTGTCTGTTTAAGTGCCTGTGTTCTTTGCTGCCCACCCAACAAGAAGTTTATTAATGTGTGTGTGTAACAGTCGTGGCAGGGGTATTCATGCCACCACTTCTCATGCGTAGCACATGTACATTACATGGGTTGGAAATATTGGCACTTAGGGCATCTTGTTGCTACACCGAGATATGTGAAAGGAAACAATTACAATAACTAGACAGGCCTTGCTAAAACAGAAGGTACAAGTTTCATAAGCCAGGGAAGATCTAGGTAGAGAAGATTCTGTGCAATGAATTTAGGCCATAACAAGAACGAAAAGTGCTTGAGGAAACAAGAGTTTGAAGAAACCAGCCCGTGACTTGAAGAGGACAGGGATGTGCTGACACAGCAGCCATTATCTATCTTTTGAGGGAATGTTTCATCTCTGCTGCTTTGCTGTCATCTGTTCAGTTTGCTGGCAGGCGTTTGATTCAGTCTCTCTGATTTGCTTACAGACATTCCTGCTCCTGGGGTAATTTTGTAGGCTGAGGCAGTTATCTGTCTCATGACTCATGATGTACAGAGATCTGGCTTGGCCTCCCGCCCTCAAGAATAATGGCTCAGGCTGGCACCTGACATATAACTTAGCCGATCAGAGGAGAAGCAGCCCATTCCTCCTGCCTGTTACGTCCCTTCCTGTCTCTTGGAGGGATCCACAGATCCAGCCAAGTCTCTGCTGAGGCTCATTTAAACTTGTTTTATGTGAGCAACTTAAAAACTTGATTCGAGTTCAACAAGAAAGATTCCCAGTGAAAACAAAGCCCCACAAGTCACCTGCTGCGCCCTGTGGATTCTGATATAACATGAACTATTCGGTGTCATTTCCAAACAGGTATATGGACTTATATTCTGAATCAGAGTGGATTGTAGCAAGCATCCTGGGAGGAAGCATGGTTACTGTCTTCGGAGAATGCCGGCTGCGATAGTGCTTTCCTTTTTGCTATTCATGGGGAAGCGAGCGAAGCCCACCAGCTCCCTTCACACCTGCCACTGAGCAGATGGGAATGGCTTTTGGTCACAGCGAGCCTGGTAGCAGAGCCAACGCCAGAGCCCCCTTGCCAAACCCTGACGTAGACCGGTTTCATCTTTACAATAAAAAGGATGCGGCTTCCTCTCCCTCCCCTTTGAAGTGGTGGCGCTGAAGTCAGAAAAGTGCCGGTAATTCTCCGGGGCACTTTCCCTGACGTCGATAAACCTCTGACGTGAACCTGTGACATCAGCCTGGCTTTTTTTTTTAATCTGAATTATGCCTCCCTGTCTGAGTTGAAGATGCCATCATTCCCGTTTCATGATCTGCCTTGTGGAGCTTTGCAGCCAGAATGAGTAAGAAAGGGTTGAGTCACGGGGCTGGCGCAGTTCATTTTTTTGCACATGCTGTTCTCAAAGAAGAGACGGCCTGGTGAGAGATGCCAAGTGTCCGTCACTGCAGTGAATGATATGAGAAGGAAAGAGGCAATAAAACCTGCCCCCCAGAGGAAACAGTTCTCCCCCCTGACTAACACCGAGAGCTGTGCTGCTTCAGGACTCGAGATGGTCTAAAAACTGAGTGCAAATGTGAATGAACCTAGCAGCTCTGCAGCTTCATCGTGGGTTTGACACTGATTACAAATACCAAATAGCTTGTTGTCTGTACGTTTCATTTTTAATATGATGATTTGGTAAGCCCTGACCATGTGCTTGGTCTGGTATGAGGGCCTAGGATGCAGCCACGCCTGTCCAAAGAACTGAGAGCACAGGACACAGTACAGACACAGACTCTGCCCTGGACTGCTAATGGTCTAAATGGGGTGGCCACAGTGTAGACACACTGCACTGGGAATGTTTAGGATTTGTTTCCCTTTTAATTTATTATACCAGTTATCATTGACTTGCTTATTCCAGGTGATAAGATGCATAATCTCAGTTACATTTCATTGTTTGCTTAGTGCTGGTGCTTTAATACTCCCAGCTGTCCTGGGAGCATCTGTCTTCTCACAGGAACTCAATGTGACCCAATGGAATTCACCTTGTTGAATGAGTGGGGCTTTAAGATGCCAGTACCGTGTCTGTACTACTCTTTTAGAAGCTTGAAAGGAAAGTAATCAAGTATTTCTCCCTGACTGGACAGTTCCGGCCTCAAACTAAGTGGGTTTCCTTTTCCCTTATACTTAAAAGGGCACAAGCAAGCAATGGAACAGCCAACTTAATGGAACAAAGCAGGTTGCCTCAAGCCTCCCAAGTTATACTCTGCTAAGAACAGAGCAAACGAGAGTGTTTAGATCTCGCTGGTTTTCCAGAATTGTCCTTAGTATGCTGTTGAGTACCAGAGGCATCCCCCAGAGCCAGCAAAGAAGAAAATAACTCAGTGACCCATTTGGGATGAGGCTGTGGTGACCCGAGTCTCTGCCTCTCATGACTAAACCTCTCAACCATTCTGCATGACTGTTTGAGGAACCGGACACCCTCCATATCGCCTCAGCTGTAGCTGGGGAGGAAACTGCAATTGACACAGATTGGCTCAAAACAGGGATAACACTTTGAGACACGACATGTTCCTCATGCCTGACTGTCCTTCTCCAAACCAGGACACAACTGAAGAATCCCATCGGTGAAGCCTAAGCAAGCATCTGGGCGTAACAGGGAAAGAATGGGTACGGAAGCCACTTTGGTCCCACCATTCAAGGTGACAGTCATTTATACACCCCCTGTTCCATCTGGTAATGTCTCTTTAAACGTTAGGGATCACTCTCCCAGTCCACCAACTCAGAGATGTCTGCCTGCTGTTAACCAGGTCCTTGCATTTTGCCATTCCAGATACTGCAGTGATGGGAGCCTTCTAGATACCTAGATAGATATGGCCCTGCTCCAAGTTAAGGCTCCACGAGTTGGGCTTCTCTACTGTTTGATCCTGCTGCTCAGCTGAGCAGAGCAAAACCTCTTTCCTCTATTTGCTGCTCATCTCCCAGGCACATCGAACTTGCTCACATTCAGAATAAGCAGAAACTCTAACCTGACAGAAGGAGCTCCACTCCCTGGTGTAGACATGGTGTGTCACCTTTATGGACCTCTTCTCCTTTCTTGTGGATGCCCAAGTCCCCTGGTTTTCTTCAGTCCCTTAGCTTAAGTGGATGTCTTCTCAATATCATGGTCCTAGGGTCCTCTGCATAACCTTCACACCCTTCTCAGGGTGGTGAAAATGATCTAAGTTGAAAACCCAATACCATGTGTCTTCAGATGCCTTTATTTCTGTAACCAGGCTCATTCCAACCCAGTGTCTCTCATCTCCCAACTTGTAAGTACTTCTCTTCATATTTGAGTAAAGTGCAGCGGCTTTTGTGCTGGGGAAGTTAACAAGAGTCTCTAGACACCCTGTTTAGGCAGTAGGGTGACCGAAGTCCCGATTTTATAGGGACAGTCCCGATTTTTGGGTCTTTTTCTTATATAGGCTCCTATTACCCCCCCACCCCATCCCGATTTTTCACATTTGCTGTCTGGTCACCCTATTAGGCAGTCATCTTCTGCTACTGAAGTGGTCGCTTGTGTCCACCGAGGCTTGTTGTAAGTAAAACCCATCTAGTTGGAGCCCAGGGCCGGCTCTAGGCACCAGCAAAACAAGCTGGTGCTTGGGGCGGCACATTTTTAGGGGCGGCATGGCCGGCGCCAGAATGCCGCCCCTAAAAATGTGCTGCGGCCGCCCTAGCTCACCTCTGCTGCTGCTGCCTGGGAGGGAGGGGGAGATCCCGAGAGGCCGTTTCGCGCGCCGCTGCTCCCCCTCCCTCTTAGGCTTGAGAGCCTGGGGGGAGGAGGCAGGGCTGGGTTTTGGGGAAGGGGCGGAGTTGAGGCAGGGCCAGGGGTGGGGTAATTAAAAAACGGGGGGGGGGGGGGGGAGGCAGCCAAAATTGTTTTTGCTTAGGGCGGCAAAAATCCTAGAGCCGGCCCTGTTGGAGCCTGACCTTATCCACTGGAGAAACACTATTTACTGGTAAGAAACTGTTTATCCTCCACTTTCTTCTGGCAAACTTTGATCCCTCTCTGGCTTCTGACATTGGGCCTCTGAGTGAGTTTGAAATTAAAAGGGACAGTGTCCCATTTTAAATTTCAGACTTACATTATTAAAATTTAAAGAACTTAACTAATATCATTTGCTTTTTGCTGATTTACAGAGTTTATGGCTTGATTCTGCACCACTGAAACAAATGAGAGTTTTGCCTTTGCTTTGTAAAGTTCAGAGCATTTCACTGTTAATCTCTGAGGTCAGTGCCACAGAGCTACGTATGCTCCAAGGCCTTGTCTGCACTAAAGAAATGCTCTTTGCCTAGCACTCATGAACCTATTTTAAGGGTCTGATTCCATCTCCATAAAAAAGGCCTTTTCTGTTCTACGTGTTTATGTTCAAACTGTGATATAACATATCAGATAGTATAAACCTACACTGATGCAGTGAGTATGGTCTAATGGCTAAAGTTATATAGTAAGCATTCTCTTTCTAGCTGTGTGACCTTGTGAGAAGTCACCCTCTATCTGTGCTTCACTTTTCCTACCTGCAAAATGGGGCTACGGATGCTTCTCTCTCTCACAGGGGTATTGTAAGTGAATTAATTACTGGGTCTGTAAAGTCCTTTGAGAAACTCGGGTGGAAGATGCTCTGTAAGTGCATAATATTAATTTATTATAATCTTCCTAAATTGTCTCTCGGGATCCTTAAGGAGTGGGATTGGACAATTTCATAGGAAATCTTTTTTCATCCCTAACCCTTTTCTTTAGAGCCCAAAGAGAGAGCTGTTTCTACCAACTGCCATCTCTGTCACCATCTGGAAAATCACATTTTCTGACGCTTTCCTCCTCTTTATCAGCTGTAACTAAAGCTATAAAATGGGAAGATGTCCTTGCTTTAATTAACACCCCTGTAGTTCAAAAGCTGATCTTGGTAATGAGAGGCAATTATAGCCTTTATTGAGGGATAGTCAGGTGGAACAAATCCAGCATCAATCTATGGGAGGCATTTATTCCCCCAGGAAATTTGGAAGCTGCTCTTTGTAAAGAGCTGAAAACAAGGTCTGGTACAACAGGTGAATCAATTTGTTCTTTCTGTAATCTTAAAAATAACTTGTTTCTATTTTTTTTTTTTTTTTGCAGACTTGTTTTTATATCACCATCCAGCTGCCAGCAACTAGCAGTTGAGTTAATAAAGGTTGTTACTGGATCTTTGAAGATGTAGTTTCTAGTTTTTGTTTCTTTTTCTAGACCAGTGTTTCTTTCTACTTTGCATGGGATTCAGTACTGAGTTCTGGTGAAAGTGCATTACTAGCTCATCGCATCCGTAGCCAAGCGCAGGACAATTTACTACCGTTACCTGCAGCAGTGTAGCTAACTAACTACTAGTTGCATTTCATACTGTGCACACTGCAAATGGGTAGGTTTTGGGCCAAGAGTCTGACTGAAAATATCCGAGTAGGGCTACAGTATTGATTGGGGAAATGTCAAAAGAAATTCACTCCTGTGTGGAGGGCCAAGAGACCATCTACATTCCTATTTGGAGGGCTTAAGTGGAAAATAGGTGGTGAGTAAGACCTTGTGCAATCTCTCTGCATGGGAGTGAATTTCACACTTAGAGATTAAATTCAGTATGGATAAGTATCTAAAAGTTGAGACCTTTATCCCACCCTCCTGTGTGTGTCTTGCACTGGCAAGGAGATGGATTAGATGGCTCACTAGGTCATGACCATCTATAGGCCTGATTCTCCACTTCAGTTTTACACCTGTGTCTCGCCATTGATTCCAGAAGAGTCATATTCCCCAACATAATGGAGTGGGAAATAGGACATTTAGATTCTGTGAAACCTCTTAGGACTGCAAAACTGGACAAGAATTGCTGCAAGATCTTTCTCTCTTGAGGTATTTTTAGAGCCCTGCAAATCTGTGGATATCTGCTTTATATCCATGGATATCCGCGGACTTTGTTTGCAGATTGCAGATCGGGAGCGGATACAAATTTTGTATCCGCGCAGGGATCTAGGTATTTTCACACTCCCACTCCTAGCAGGAAGTACAGATTTGTGCAACAATGTGGGGTGAAAAAGTTAAGTCACAGTGGTTTCGGTGAAGGTTTGGGAAGGTTCTCACTCAATACAAACCAGTTCTCATATCCCTACTAATATAACATATAACATGAAACATTCCACATACCCGGTCCTGGACTCCCTGAGTCACCTGATATAATTAATAGTTCCAACCATTTCTAGTAATAATAGAAGGATCTGAGTCAATTGTGCATTCCTCTATAATTAAAAATTGTGCAAGCCTTAACCCTCCCCTCAAAACCCTTCAATCTTCCAGCAATGAGTGTCTTTCACAGGGTCCCTAGGAGAAGCTTGTTAAAATTCCACCAACAAACTGGAGAGAGGTTTGGGATGGTTTCTCTACCTCTGATGGTTCTCTGGATACTGCTGAATCACTCCTGCCAGAGAATACTTACCTTTGAGGCCATCAAAATCTCCTGTCTTTGCAATGGACCAGATTCCAATGCCAGGTATCAGGTGTGTGTGTGTGTATTTGTTTTTTTTAAATGCCCTGGTGAAGACAACCATTTCCAGTTATGGAGGTTGAATGTTATGCTATACACCATAGTAAATCCTTCAGGAAGGAAGTGAAACTTCTCCAGCAAATGAACTCTGTATAATTTTGTTTGCCATTAAGCAGTGTTGCCACTCTTCTTGCTTGCTTACAAGGACAAGGCTTTTATTTAAATTGGAACACAACAGAATAGATTCTCCATTCCCTCATCCAGTCTTCTCCTCAGGCATATGCACACCTAGGGTTTTCGCTGGCTTTGGGAGCCCCCTGTTACAATAGGGCAGTTCATCACTGCAGTGTTCTCATGAACTCCCAGGCTGAACACTTCCACTGCTGCAGCAGCAAATAAGTCCTCATTAATGTAGGAGTCACTTGTGCCTTCCAAAGACTTTGAAAGAGGTGGCTTTGGCTTCTCCAGAAAGGAGAGTATTATGCCTGGGGAAGACGTGGGTGTTGACAGGGTGCTTGAGTTATTTTTGTTAATGATTTGCGCTGCCGGTATGATGAGGAAGCTTTAGGAATTCCCACTCCTTGCTGACTCTCCTATCTTTTCCTTTTCTTCTCCAGGTTATGGACATGCCGCCCCAGGGACGGATGCCGGGAAAGCCTTTTGTATGTTCTATGCTGTCCTGGGGATCCCACTGACGCTGGTCATGTTCCAGAGCCTGGGCGAGCGCATGAACACCTTTGTCAAGTACCTCCTGAAACGGATCAAAAAGTGCTGCGGGATGAGGAGCACTGATGTCTCCATGGAAAACATGGTCACTGTGGGTTTCTTCTCCTGCATGGGAACCCTCTGCATTGGAGCAGCAGCCTTTTCCCAATATGAGGAGTGGAGCTTTTTCCATGCTTACTATTATTGCTTTATAACATTGACTACGATAGGGTTTGGCGACTATGTGGCCCTGCAGACCAAAGGGGCCCTCCAAAAGAAGCCACTCTACGTGGCTTTTAGCTTTATGTACATTCTAGTGGGGTTGACAGTCATTGGGGCATTTCTAAATCTGGTTGTTCTCAGGTTCTTAACCATGAACAGTGAGGACGAGAGACGGGATGCCGAGGAGCGGGCATCCCTGGCAGGGAACCGCAACAGCATGATTATTCACATTCAAGAGGACGCCCAGCATGTTCGGCCACGGTACAAGGCCGAAGTAACAGACCTTCAGTCAGTTTGTTCCTGCATGTGTTACAGGTCCCATGAGTACACCAGCCGGATGGTGTCTCACCAAAATTCGTTCAGCTCCAAGCTGAATCCTCAGTACTTTCACTCCATCTCTTACAAGATAGAAGAGATCTCACCAAGCACATTAAAAAACAGCCTTTTCCCATCTCCTGTTAGCTCCATCTCACCTGGGTTGCACAGCTTTACAGATAACCACAGGCTGATGAAAAGGCGAAAGTCCATTTAAAGTGATTTGTCTTCTTTTGCTTTACTTGTTTTCCCCAATTACCCTTTTTGTTTCTTGAGTGAGACGGAGCGAGGCCAAAGGGAATAGAAAAAGCCAGTCCTCCTCTGAGACTCAGCTCTTGAGCATGAAGCATGGATTAATTCTGTTCCAGCAAAGTATGCCTTACATTACCCCCTCGGTGGATTTCAGAGGATTCGAGGTGACATGAAGTGGGTACCAAATCCAAAGTTGCACACAAAGCTGGGAGCCTTCATGTGCCACTGGCACTCCTGACCTAATAAACTATTTTCCTCTCAAGCAGGTCGCTGTGTGCGTGTGCGCGTGTGTGTTGGGTGCGTGTGTGTGCAATTCCACAACCAGTGCCATGTGACAAAAATGCATCAGGTATTAATTTTTTTCCCCTTGAAGCAATTGTGTTCCAGTCTGCTTTTAACTTTTAGACTGCTTCCAAAAGAATAGGGGACGGGGGAGCCAATTTGTTTTGTTTTTGCCAAGTCAAGCATGTGTCATAAGCAGTCAATATATCAGGTGTATCATGATCAATTTTTGAATGCTAGATTTTAGATTGTATTAACATTAAAAAAAAAGCGGGGGGGGCAGGAAAAGATGGATCATTTTAGCTTGCCAGTTCAAAATTAAAAATAAAATAAAATAAAAATAAAGCATGCACTTTGTAAAACTGGTATGCATTATAAAAAAAAAAACACAAGAAAAACTAGCAATGGAATTAATAATCAAAAGCAAATAATATAATTGATTTAACTACATTTACTTTCACCATTTGCTACCGTTCCAACAATTTGTTGTGCAAGTAGAATTTTTTAAAGAGAAATTGGGAAAATTGTTGGAACTATAGAGTTTCTTTTTGTTACTTTGCTCTTATTTATAAAAATTATTATTATTATGAAGGCTATTATTTTATTTTAATTTTTTGTGCAGCAACTACCTGCATGAATAGGAATTATATTTTTTGGAATGCTTGGATGAGGATGGGTATAAATAGGCGGATGTATATTTTTTTCTTATATAATAGTGACAAGGCATTCCTTGTTTTAAATAAATAAAAAAAATAATGATGATTGTCTCCAAATGCTTTTGATTTGTAAATAGTGGAAAGCCTTTGTTGGTCTCAGGAAGAATTCAAGGAACAGTATCTTGATCGTTTTTGGCCTACTGGGAACTTGCAGTAGTAGATATGGTCTTGCTTTTTGGCTAGTCTGAAAGGCATAAGTATGTGCCTGTATGTGGCAAGAACAGTTGCACTCCGGTGTTTTGAAGGGTTATACCGGGAACAAATTGCATTAGCCAGATGGAGTGAAGGCTGATGATGTCACTAAGTGAAATTTTTCCTTTGGGATCATTCGTCACCCAACTAATGATTTGAACCAAACTGACTTTACAGAACCAAATTCTAGGTCCTGGTCCAACTCCCACTGATGCTAGTGGAAGTTTGTAATGATGAATGCAAGCAGGATATGGTCCATTGGGAGTTTTGTCTTTGTGTTCAATGGAGGCAGGATCAGGACCCATATCAGGGTACAGTGGTGTGTCTGAATTAATAATCCTACCTTTTAAAATGCCTTCAGGGTTAATTCAATGTACAAAAAAGGATTATCTATCTGGCACAAATCATCTCTCTTGCTGATTACACTAGCATATACTTTCTATATAAAAGCAATAATCCCCCATATATAGTTCTAAGTGTATCTGGATAATATGTTTTCTCAAATTCATGCAACCCTCCATTTCAGATCTGACCTCAACAGCTGTGTGCGCCTATGGGATGTTGACTGCCTTCCTATGGTTTATTTGTCAGGGGCATTAATGGGCAGAAGATAGTAATGACCTCTACTTTCAACTCTCTTCTCCTGGCTTTTATCATTCAGTAAAGTCAAAGTCTGTAATTTCAGTGTGTTATAACACACAACTATCCACAGCTTTGAAAGCTTTCTATGACTTCCTCTTCTGGGAATTTCTGCAAAATCATGCTGGTATTGCACACTAAAACCTCCCATAAAATGCGTGAAATACTAAACTAGAGTTTTGAATGACCATGATACTGAAATGAACATTTTAGCCTAATTTATGGGAAATATGTTTTTATTTAGTGTTAATGGGTACTGTGTGTACATAATTAACAAGCCTACTAGTGACATGCTCTAAGTACCCAATAGACTCTAAGACTTTGGATGATGTTAGAAGCTTTGAAACCAGTAGACATTTGGAAAGCAGTCTTAACATTCTGTGATCCACCTCTATGATCACCAACTAGACATCTGTTTCAAGACATGAGATCTACTGGTCTTCTGAGACTCACTGTTACATATGTTTTTGTTTGTGATGCTATTCTAAGAGCCTCCCAAAAGTGAAAATGATT
Source organism: Terrapene triunguis (assembly GCF_002925995.2). NCBI lineage: Eukaryota > Metazoa > Chordata > Testudines > Emydidae > Terrapene > Terrapene triunguis. Next base: position 104,094,801 of record NW_020664409.1, on the reverse strand, counting down.
GTGGTCCTCTTTTGCTACTAAGGAATAATCTGTATGTACACAATGTGCATATCTGGTATATACGTTAGGAATCCAAGAAAATCAACAAAAGGTTTGGTTTCACAGAGCTCTGAACGTTCAAATTCTGCCTGCCTTTGAGGGGAGAATTTGGCTTGGAGAACTCTTTTCAAAAAACTTGAAAAATTTTTACAAATGTTGGATTTTTTTTATTAAGGGGGAAAAAATCTCTTTTCTCGCCAAATGGAACTAAATTGTCAAAAGTTCTACAAGGTTTTGAATTGTAGAAGTTCAATGTTTGTAATGTGTTCTAACTGAGAAGTTATAGATTCTCCTGTCTGAAGCTAGACAAATTCAGATGAGAAATAAAGTGCACATTTTTAACAGTGAGGGGAATTAACCATTGGAACAGCTCACCTAGGGAAGTGGTGTGTTCTTCATCATTTGAAATCTTTATATCAAGACTGTCTGTCTTTTTTTAAAAGATATGCTACAGCTCAACCAGAAGTTATGGTTTTGATCCAGGAATTACTGGGTCAAATTCCTATGGCCTGTGTTATGAAAGAGGACAGACTAGATAATTATAACACTCCTTTTTAACCTTAAATCTCTGAATGTAAAGAGAGAATGTGTGTCTTGGGGGACACCATTTAGACAGAGGGTATCTATGTGCCTTAGGATATGTTTTTCTGCCTGAAAGATCTGTAAATCTGTCCCAAATCTTTCTGGTATTCTTATCTTAAATATGATCTTCATGTCTCTTTGTTTACATTTTGAAACCTGTCCCTTCTATAAAATCTTTATAAGACCCCTTTTGTACGAGCACTTGTAGTATAGTTCGCTGAATCCTCTTGTCTGTGCATTCATCCCCCTCTTGAACTCGATGAAAATGTCGGCGTGTATTTTGTGGTACACTCTCTGATGCTGGGTGACAAGAAATGCTTTGGGTAGAGAAAACAAGGGACAATTGAAGGAGACAGTCCCAGAATCAAGTAGTAAATGTAAAGCTGTGGGGATATAGCTGTTCCCATGCCTCTTCCTGTGGGGGAAAGGGAGATATGACCAGGGCATAAACATGTCCAGGTGATTTCCTGGTAGCTGGCACCACTTAGAGCAGTCCATACACTGCTCTAAGTCTGCCTAGGGCCCAGGCTAGTGTATATTGATGTAGAATAAAGGGAAGTATGAAGGTAGTTTAAAGCCACCTTGGCACTATGCCTCCTTGAACTGTGGCAACTGCTCTTCAATTGCAGCTCAAACTCTGGGTCTTTTTGTGAACATATTTCAGCCCATGGGTTATATTCACACACTATTTGTTGCACGGCTATTTTTAATTCTTCGCGATTAGTTATTTATGGAAACGGAGAGGTAATAATTGATGACCTGAAGAAGGCTGAGGTGTTTAATGCCTATTCTGCTTCAGTCTTTGCTAAAAAGGTTAATGATGGCCAGATACTCCGCACAATGAATATTTTACAAGGAGAAAGGAATGCAAGCCAAAATAGGGAACCAACAGGTGACAGAATATTTAGATAAATTGGATGTATTCAATCCAGCAGGGCCAGATGGAACTCATCTTAGGGTACTTTAGGAACTAGCTGAAGCAAGCTCAGAACCATTAGCAATTATCTTTGAGAACTCAGAGAGGACAGTGAGGTCCCAGAGGACTGGAGAAGGGAAAACCTAGTACCTGTCTTTAAAAAGAGGAACAAGGAGGACCTGGGGAATTATATACAGTCAGTTTAACTTCGATACCTGGAAAGATACTGGAACAAATTATTAAACAATCAGTTTGTAAGCACCTAGAGGATAATAAGATTATAAGGAATGGCCAGCCTGAATTTGTCAAGAACAAATTAGGCCAAACCAACTCAGTTTTCTTCTGTGATAGGGTTACTGGCCTGGTGGATGGGGGGAAGCACTAAAAGTGATATATCTTGATTTTAGTAAGGCTTTTGATTCAGTCCACATGACATTCTCATAAGCAAACTAGGGAAATGTGGTCTAGATGAAATTATGGTAAGGTAGGTTTGCAAACGGTTGAAAGACCATACTCAAAGAGTAGTTATCAATGGTTTGTAATGGGCTTAATCTGCAGCAAGGGAGATTTAGGTTAGATATTAGGAAAACTTTTCTAACTATAAGGGAATAGGCTTGCAAAGAAGGTTGTGGACTCTCCATTATTGGAGGTTTTTATGAATAGCTGGACAAACGCCTCTCAGGGATGGTCTAGGTTTACTTGGTCTTGTCTCAGCACAGGAGGCTGGACTTGATGTTTTATTGAAGTCCCGTCCGGCCCTACATTTCTATGATTCTATGGTACATGACTGATCACCCAAATTACATGGTGGTGTTTCTGTTCCCTGATTGGTTGACTGAAAATTTTGTAAAGTGGATGGGGAAGAATCAAAGCGATTTCATGATGGCTGCCCAAACACTTCCAGCATAAGTCATCTTGGACCATTTGCTTTGTGACCATTCTCACATAGAAAAACTCACTTGTATGAACATCTGCAGGCAAACACTAATAATAAAACCATAACAATGAAATCTAATTAAAATACACTTTGGGATGCTTTTTTGCCATATTTGTCCAGCTTTGCGTGTGGAATTTAGAACTGGAATGGACAAAGCACTAGAGGAAACATTATATAGAATACAATCATACACAAAAAAGCCAAATCCTGACTCCCATGAGAATTCCCATTGACTTCAATGGCGGATTAATCATAACATTCACCCTGTAAAGGGGGATGGGCAGATCTGATGTGTCTTTTCCATCTTTGGCTCTCTGGATTCTATATAAACTCTTGCCTGTTTCTATGTCACTCTGTTTTTCATTGTACAAAATCTTTTGTTTGAATATATTTCTTTATATAAAATTTTTTTTTTGCATCCTAGATTTTTTGTTTTATTTTGAAAGAAACAAAAGCAATAGTTTTATCCTCCCACCCTTGAAATCGCTGCATGGAAAGCTCTGATTGGGTACAGGCATGCAGTAGTGGAGTTAATTATAACAAGACTTCATAATACTCAAAGTAACTAAACAGTGTCTTTACAGTTCATAGAGACTTGCATGATCATTTTCAGGTGCCTCTTTTTCCCCACTCCTCCACATTATTCAGCATTAGAAATAATAATAAATCAGATTAGTCTATTTCTGTCACACCAATGTGCTCTTTATCAAAACAACACCATTTTAGCTCCCCACAGTCGACTTTGATTTTTTTCTCTTTGATGATAATATGTAATATGATAGGATAATAGAGTTGTTATATAATCAGTTTGATCAGTGCAGGCCTGAAATAGCTTTGACTGAACATGCTGTGATGTGGAAATGAGAGAGGAAACTTAATAGAACCGTGCAGGCGTAACCCTCCACTTAGTCTTTATTACTATGTAAGAAATCCACTGGCTGATCTAAAGGGGGCTGCTTTGCTAGAACCTTGTTTGTGAGGTTTGCAGAGATGCCTGCAGGACAGTGTTTTTAAGAAGACATCTATGGAAGGCAGCTTTGGATGTTACATCAAGACTCGGAGAGCCTCTAGGTTATTAACAAATGGAAAAGATGAATATTAAACCTAAGCGAAGGACTTTCTTCTGCATGGACTCCTCTGTAACAGATCATTTAGAACGGAATACGTTAAAATAAAAGGAAAGTGACCAAGTTAATCTACTTTATTGTAGGTCATCTTGTTAGTTATCCTAGTACTTCGATTGAAAGAACACTGGGCCAGTAACCAACAATCCTAAGAATTAAGTCTCAGCCAGGTAATTTATCTTTTCTCTGAAAGATTTGAAAGGTTTTGTTCCTGGCAGTATAAAAAAGGCATCATTAGATGCTAAAAGCTAGAAAGTGCAATCAGTGGAACTAGAGCTGGAGAAGGGAAATGATTTGGTATGTGGAGGCTGGAGGGAGGAATGATGATGGAAATAGCCCATAATAGAGGTTTATGGCCTGATTTTACTTTGTGTAATATTCCTGTTAATATTGGTCTAATTAAGACATACATTTAATGCCTTTACTGGGGAAGCCGGAACAGAGAGATGTGTTGGAAAGTCTCCATTACACTAATGTTATGGCCTTTTTAATGCATATTTTAATGAGGCTATTATTAACTGGAATATTACCCAAATTACAATCAGAATCACACTGTTACTAATTTTGCAACTAAGGGTGCATAATATTTCCAGACTCAAAAAAGAAAGGTTCCCTGTTATTACCTGCCTGCCATCCAGCTTTAACATCCAACTTCATTTTAGAAAACTCAGCTAGATAAACTGTATGGAAAGCATTAGCCAACATGATACATGGAGGGCAAAACAGATACATTGACACTGGACACAGAGAGATTGATTACAGTTGGCAGATCTTAGAGACTGAATTAGGGTCCCCCCAACTTATCTCACTCCTTACTGTAACTAGGATGGCAGAGGAATTTGCAATAAGTACCAACGAGGCAAAAATAAACAAAGATCTCAAGCTCGAGATTTGAGCACAAATATAATTTCCATGTGAAATCCTAATGGAGTAGTTCTGAAGACAGCAGTTGTGTGTTTTGCCCCACATAATGCCCAGTTCTGTGAGGTGTCCTCTCTGCAGCACCTTCCAGAGCTAACTCCCATCCCTGGTATAATCTTTTTAACTCGACCAGGAAGGAATATAGCCCAGAGTTGGTCTGTTTCTGTTAGAACCAGATGTAACCTGGTTAACATTATCTTCCTCTCCACAATGACAACCTCCTCACCCCAAATTGGGGATTGAATTCTGGGACAGAGGCCAGCATGGAGGCTCAGGGACTCCTTTAGGAACTGCACTGCTGTAGAGGGCCCAAGATGGTAGACAAGGAGGGTCATGGAAGATCAGGATCTCCGCATGGATGGCCTGGACCATTGCAGAGCTATTGAGATGCTTTGCCTAGTTTGTGGGGTACAGACCCTATCCTACAATGAGCTGTTTCAGTGGTAGCTCCTGAGGAGGGAATTTGCTCAACTTCCTGTCTCCTATTGTGTTTTTTGTCCTGCATATAGAAGAATCTTATCTATAGAAAGTAGGGATTGAACAGACACTGAATCATCTATTCCATCCCTTTACCAGTGCAGCATTGTTCTTTGCAGTATATTATACTACTGTATATTGTTTTTCTGATCCTATATTCCTAACTGAGGCCATAGCTCAGTAAAGAACCTAAGTACATGAATTCAGTGGGGCTTAGTGCTTTGCTTAACTGGGGCCTGAAGCACTGTGACAACCCATTGAGGTCAGTGGGAGTTTTTCCTCAGCATGGTTTATCCCAAAAGGCCCTAATTGCCCTGGAAACATTGCTCTGTTGTCCCTTAACAAAGATATAAATACACGTTTGTTTCTCCAAAATTGCTGAGAAATCTAATGAAAGCTGTATAATTATATAGACTCCGGAGTGATTCGTGTGTACAAGTCTGCACTTCTTTGGAGAAGTTGCGGCGTGAAATTTGAATTCAGCAAATTGAATACCTGATTCTGATTACACTTATACAGGTAACTCCATTTGTTTCAGCTAAATTATTCCTAACTGGCAACAGATCTAGAGAGACCAGAATCAGGCCCTGAAAATGTATAAGGTTTGGATTTGGACATGCTATATTTGGAGCTGCTAAGTAGACATTTGGGAAAGCAGGAGTAATTTCACTTAAGTAAATGGAGTTATACTGGTGTAAAAAAGAGAAGAATCTGACCCAATATGCCTAATTTTAATCTCACAGTTGTTTTACACTAGAGTAACCCAGATGATTTGAATACAATTCTGTTAATCCTGATTAACACCAGTGTTAGTGAGATCAGAATGTGGCTCAATCTCTATACACCATCCTATAATAAATATATACAACAAATGCTTCACATTAAAGAGTCCTTCCTGACCATTATAATGATGGCAACAGCACTGTAGAAAGTACTAAAGAAAACTAAACAGCCCAACTGTACAACTTGTGCTGCAGTGTTTTTGCTTTATAATCCTGGAATCCTGGCAACAAATCTGTCTGGCTAATTTTAGGATGGCAATATTATCCCTGGAGCCTGCAGTCTCCAGTCATCTCTCCTTCTGCAAATGTGACAGATGAATATTGTAATTAACAAAAATCCCAGTGTGTTTCATTTTTACTTAATTTTCTTGTCAGCCTTCTTCCACCTTGCATCCTGACCATGTATGGAGCAAAGCCACACATCAATACCCACAGCAGATTAAAAAAAATTAATGCTATCATTGTGTTGGTAATTAATATTCACAGTTCCAAGCTGTGTTGTCTGGACTCACTTTGAGAAATGCAGAACAAACAGCGCGATAGAATTTATCATCGCTTGCTAATTCACAAGTGGATCTAAGCAAGCATAATAATTGAAACCGTGCTCCTTAATGCATCTTTTTCATGCGCCAGTTCTGATGCTGCTGGTCTGGCTTTGATAAATTGTTTCTTCGGCATGTGGCAAAGCTTGCAGTCAGTCCTCCACCCAGATCATTGTATGTGGGGCCGGGGTCGGAAGGAACAACAAAGGGTCCATTTTACAGACAGTGTCCCTCTTTGGCTTTCTCTGTGCACAGCATCCCTGACTACCTCTGCACTAATTCATTAGCTTGCCATTTAACAGAAGCATATTAACAACCAGGATCGTGGCATGCTATACTTTCCCCCATTACGTATTAATGAAGCGCATTCTATTACAGAAAAGCACACTGGGGAAGGAAATGTTCCACTCTAATTGTTACTGGCAAAAGAAATATATAGATTGATTAAAAACCCAAACAAGGGACTCAAACAGGAAATGCAGTTTGCACAAACCTGTCTGTGTGCCGCCTACTTACACTTTGATTAGATGCGATTTGTAGGCCCAGAGGACAAGATATTTTAGTCTGTTCCTTTGGTAGAGGAGCTTGTGGAGGGAGGGGAGTGAAAGCAGCAAACAGGTGGGTAGGAAGCGGACAGAAGCTTGGCTCTGCTCCTCCCCCTGAAATGCAGGAGTTGGCATGGGAAGTGCAGTGCAGGCAACCCTGAGAACAAGCAGGGAGGAAATTGTGTCTCAGAGAGAGACATTCCCTGCCTGGCTCTTGGGATGGTGCGGCTACCCAGTGCTCTATTCACAGGGTTTATGGCAAAGCTATAATCTACCCCCAGACTAGAATATCCCTACTCCTCATAAAGGGACAGATGCTGCTGGATGTGACCTCCTGTGTTGTCCCACTGGAGGGAGTAGGGACTACTTAGCCACTAAAGTGCTCCTCCTCCTGAGTTTGGGGGAGGGGGGATTCGGTACACATTGATCTTCATTGTTGGTACATTTGGACTTTTCAACTGTACAATAATCAAAATTGACCTTTAGAGAAAGGACATGAATGCAACTCAATATTGCTGGCCATCCTGACCGCTTCTGCATGCAGCTCTTTTGTAATCATTATCCTCGAGAAGCTAATTAATCTGATAATGGCATGTAATTAGGTTAGCTGTAATAAAATGGGTGAGTGTATTGTGCCTCCCAGAGACTGACGTCCCAACTAGGCTAAGTATTCTCCCAGGGACTGCTTGAGAATAAGAAGGACGCGGTGGCAGAGAAGGGGTTGAACCAGGGCTGCCCTATTTATAGGAATCATCCCATTGACTTCAATCCCACTTCTCCCGGGAGTAAAGTGAGCGGGGTTTGGCCCCTGTCCTGTATCATGCACAGGAAAGAGAAGCCAGCAGTGTAGCACTAGAAGGACAGCATGGGCTAGAGGACTGAGCAAGGGGCAATGTGTGAGGACTAGTCCTGGCCCTGCCACTGACTTGCTGTGTGACCTCGGCTTTGTCAATAAACCTCTTTGTGGGCCGACCCCCCTTTGCGATAGATCATGCCTATAAGGCACAGCTTAGCGTAAGGCGGATGTGAAGCCGCACCTCAGTGTGAGCACAGGAAGGCATTTCCCGGACTTCCAGGCATGCATGAGGAATACTCCTCCCTGTTCGGCTAGTCAGTGTGGCCAGGGCATCCATCTCCTCCTCACAGTCCCTTCCTGCCCTGGTGTGAAGAGCGCAGAGCATCAGGGTGTGGAATTCTGCTTGGCCTTTACATGGAGCATGGTGGCTAGGGAAGACGTCTAGTGCCCTCTCTTCACACTAACGGCCAGGGGGACTCTGCCCCATTGAAGTCCATGTTTTTGGGATCAGGGTCTACATGTGTTTCACTCTTTATAAGATTTGTGCACCACCAGCGCACGGTGGTTTTGTGAGGACTCGTTAGCTAATGTCTATGCAGTGCTTTGAACACCATAAGTGCGAAGCATTCTCAGACACACTGGTTTGAAGAATGATTTGCAAATAACCAGGGAACAAAGTCTGATCCGGAAAGGAGAAGAGGAATCAAACTGGCACCCACGATTTGTTTTTTTTACATGATTCTAATTTTAGTTGTGATTTCAACAACCCCATCAAGAAAATCATTGGGATCTAATGTGATGTCTTCAGGCACTATGTCATGTTTAGGGGACTGAAAAAAAAAAAAAAAGAAACCAAACAGAGTTCTAAAAAGTAGAACTCAAACTAGCATTTGTACTGGTCAAGGACCGGGCCTTCATTCCAGCTCTCTGTTTTTGCTTGTGGGTACATTTCTTTTGAATTGTCCAACAGATTTCCTAAGTGAAGCGCTCAGAGACTAAAGTGATGAGGGTGGCATAAGAACCTATGCAGAATAGAACAGAATAATTGGCACATCACAGTTTCCCATGAACCAAACATCAAAATGTGGATGGATTAATGCTAGATTCTCATACTCTTAGCGTGTGAGGGACCCTAATGTGGGGTCCCACAGTACGGTGCTACTCATTGCAAATAAAGGGATCAGAATCTGGCCCGAAGTAGCTCTTTAGCCTTTGGGAACCTGTAATGTTGTCTTGCAATTGGCTGACTATACACAGGGATTAATAAATATCACCTCTGCAAGATTCTCTTTTCAAGACATAGTCAAAGCTCCCATTATTTTTTACTGCACACTCGTCTAATATTCAGATTAGGAATGACTATTCTAGTGAAGTGGTTCCCAAACTGTGGCCTTTGGGCCACAACTGGTCCATTGAGAACTTGGTGATGTTCCAAGCAGAGCTGGCTGATCACATGGCTCTCCTCCTTTCCTGCTGGTAAATTGACTTACAAATGCAGTACTTACTGAACGTTACTGTTCCATATAAACAATTGCTGCGGTTGCCACGTTGATGTTAGTTAGTTGTCAGTAGGAGTGGAGATGGTCTATACAATCATGAATGGGAGAAGTGAGCCAAGAGACAACCTGTTATTCAGAGGTGGTCAATGCTATGAAACAGTTTGAGAACCCCTGCTCCCATAGATGGCTTTACTGGAAATCCACTGCCAATGCATGGGCACCACCCTGCAGACCTTAAGCTTGGTTAGTCCCATTGAATTTAATGGGGTTTTGAGGTGCATGAGGACTGCTGGATTGGACCATATAAGAGAAAGATAATCGTTATATAGAACGTATCTTATCTAGCACCACACTCCTCTTTACCAAATACCCAACAAACTCAAATGATTAGAGGCTTGCTGGTTCTTCAGAAAACAAACACAATTTGTTTTTGCTTTTTAGAATTTTCATAATTTTCTACTTAACCAATAATCCAGATGCTTCTCTTTGCGAGTGCGGGGTTAACTGTGGAAATGAACAGTACAAGTTTATTCTTGTATAATCTTTTTCTTCTTGGCTCTTCCAGATGCTTTTTAAGATTCTTTTGTCTGACTATTGCTATCAAGGAATATTTGATGAAAATGTTTGATCTTAGTGATATGAGTGCAAAGAAACTAATCGTTTGGAGCCAAAATGGTCAATATGGGAGATAATGAGAAATCGAATTGTTTCCAGCAGGCCAAAAGAATGTGGATACTGTCTCTTTAAGGTGCAATTTCTTACTTCAACAAACTGTTTATCTATGAGAAACAGGGATAAAAGTGTTCAATTTGTGACCCAAGGAGAAATTTTTGGATTTCTTCCAGACACACATACATGAAGAAAATGAATTGTGGACTTGGGAAACTGAGCTTTTGTGCTCAAACAGGAGCGCTTGCGTGTTTGTGTGTGTGTTGCCGCTGTGTCTCTTTTGGATCTCTAGACACTTTTTGGGTACATTTTTGTACTTTTTCGGAATGTGCATAGGAGGACTTAGTGAGAGTATTTTGGCGGCATTCTAAAGGCTCTCAACAGTCTGAGATAGCGTTTAAGCTACGTTTCTCCCCTGGTTGGTAAACTTCATGTGCAGTGCACAGAGAATCAAGAGCAAAGTGCAACATCTAAGAAATAGGAGCACTCTTCTTAACTTAACTGGCTGTGTATTGTACTGAACATTTACCTCCAGGAAGCTGTCTTGTCTGAGTCAATGATCAGGCCTAATCTCAGACTTTTAATTTCACAGTGGTGGTCGAGCTGGTCCTAGCAATGGAGAAAGAGGAGGTCACAAGCATCAAGATGTAATGAGTTAAGCCAGTGATAGCCTGATTACAGAGAACCAAATTAAAGAATTCTAATCGTTTGTGGGTTTTTTTTCTTTTTCTGTCCTCCTCCCTTACCAGAGAGGATGCCTTCACTCATGGCCTTAGAATGCCGTACTGGAGTTAGCAGAGTGAAACAACAGTCAAATGAAAATGAGATTTATTGCAGCTTATGTAAAGAATGAAAACTGTATCACACAAATGTTTACAAGTCCAAGTAGACAGCGAACCCATGTACATTATGTAATTTATGCAAGGGATTGCATCTTTCTTTTGTAATGAATGCACTAAGCAACCCTGTATATATTTTACAATGTCTTTACAAAAAAGAAAAAGACTCATTTACTGTAGTATTGTAAAATAAATGCACTTTTCTAATTTTTTCATTAAAAATCCTATGGCACGTTTTCAAATGTATATTGTTTCTTTTATATTGAATGTGGAAATGTTAACTTCCTGTAAAATTGCACTGCAGACGTAAAGTCCACTGATGAGTCCTATTTTGTTAAAGAAAAGTCCATCAGCAACCAGTAGATGTCCAGTGTATGTATATATGTGTATATCTATACATATATATCTAGTACTATGTATAAATATATATATTATTTATATATGTTCAGATTTATATAATGAATGTATTGATACATCTATAGACTGATAGATATATATGTGTGTGTATGTGTATATATATATATACACACACACTCAGACATATATACACACACACACACGAATCACAATGTACAAAATAAGATTTAGTCAGTAAATTTAAGGGGAAAATCAAAAGAGATGTCCTATACAGAAGATATTTTGCATTGCAATAAAGGCTTTTTTTGACAAAAGTATGTGCAGAGTGAAATATGAACCTTTATCAAATATTTGCTCAGGCTGTGACCAGGTGAATCAGATGTAGCTAGATCAAAAGGAAAGCTAATGGGAAAAGAGTAAATGGCTAGCCATAGCCTGGGGGACTGGAATTAGTTATGGGCAATTGAGCCTTTCACTTCTAGGTTGCCAGTGTATAGATCAAGAGTGAAATCGTGGCCCCATAAAAGTCAGTGGCAAAACTTCCATTGACGTCACTGAGGCTAGGATTTCACCCCCCAAATTATTGCCTGTGCAGTGGTCTGTGTGAAATGGGTTTTGGGGTCTCAGTGCAATTCCTAGTGGGAAGTGTCCACACCTGGCACCCTTGTTGGCACTCTCAGCAGTGAGGAGAGGACATGAATGGGCATTTCGAATGAACCACCCTTTAGTGGCAGTCCCTTCCAGGTGGGGTTTGGGGCATGCCAACCAATCAGAGTCTCCCCTGCACTCCTCTTCTGCCACATCCATCACTATGGGATCCGAGTACTGTCACTTCCTCAGCTACAGCAGTTCTGAGGCTACTGGAGGGTTTTATTTCCAGGGCTGTTAAACTAACAGTAGGGGAAAAAAATCAGAGAAATGAACACACCCTGCTTTCTCATAGACACCACAACCGTAGAATCATAGAAGATTAGGGTTGGAAGAGACCTCAGGAGGTCATCTAGTCCAACCCCCTGCTCAAAGCAGGACCAACCCCAACTAAATCAGCCAGCCACAGCGGTACAGCAACCAGGAACAAAGACATCACCTTTGGCTCCAGTAATACAAGTCTCTACTTGGTCAGATAAAGAAATAGCTCATAGTGAGGGTGATTAGCATTAGAACAACTTACCTGGGGATATAGTGGATTTGCCATCACTGCCTTCTTTGAATCAAGCCTAACTATCTTTATAAAAGACATGCATGAGCTCAAACCGAAGCTGTGGGCTTGATGCAGAAATTACTGTGCGAGGTTCTGTGGTTTGTACTATGCAGAAGGTCAGACAAGAGGATCATGGTGACGGGTTGGATCACAGAAACCCCCTTGGGAGCTGCCAACCGATGTGCCAAGACTACCCCTGTTCCTATTTTCCCTGCCAGCTCAGGACTCCAGCACCCTGTCTTGCTGAGCCAGACACTCCCGTCTGCTCCAACACAGACCCAGGGTCTGAATTACCTGCCCCAAAGCTGCAGGTTTACCTGAAAACAGCTCACAGAAGTGTGCTTGTCTTTAGCACTCAGATGCCCAACTCCCAATGGGGTCTAAACCCAAATAAATCCATTTTACCTTGTATAAAGCTTATGCGGGGTAAACTCATAAATTGTTTGCCCTCTATAACACAGATAGAGAGATATGTTTTGCTCCCCCAGGTATTAATACATACTCTGAGTTAATTACTAAGTAAAAAGTGATTTTATTAAATACAGAAAGTAGGATTTAAGTGGTTCCAAGTAGTAACAGACAGAACAAAGTAAGTCACCAAGCAAAATAAAATAAAATGCGCAAATCTATGTCTAATCAAACTAAATACAGATAAGATCCTCACCAGTTCCAGAATGCTCCCTTTTACAGGCTAATCTCCTTTTAGCCTGGGTCCAGCAATCACTCACACCCCCTGTAGTTACTGTCCTTTGTTCCAGTTTCCTTCAAGTATCCTGGGGGGGTGGAAAGGCTCCTTCTTTAGCCAGCTGAAGACAAAATGGAGGGGTCTCCCACGGGTTTAAATAGACTTTCTCTTGTGGGTGGAGACCCCCCTCCTCACTCCTATGCAAAGTCCAGCTCCAAGATGGAGTTCTGGAGTCACCTGGGCAAGTCACATGTCCATGCATGACTCAGTCTTTACAGGCGGAAGCCATTGTCCACATGGTATCTTGTATGTCTCCAGGAAGACTTCTTATGTGGCTTGGAGCATTCCAGGATGCATTGTTCCCCAAATGCTTCCTGATTGGGTACTTAACCTTGCGAATTCCTTCCTAAAGAAGCTGACCGAATGCCTCACAAAGCTTACTTAGAAATCAAGCAAGTATACATAACTTTGAACACACAAATGGTGCCTGCATACAACTAGGATGAACATAACCAGTAGATCATAACCTTTACATAGATATGTTACATGGCATATGTAGCAAAACCCTATTCCAGTTATATCATACATACATTTATAAGCACCCCCCCATAAAGCCTTATGGGGTACACTGTCACAATCATAATGGTCCCTTCTGGCCTTAAAGGTGATGAATCAATTAAACTCACTTATAAACAAACAAATGAGTCTGGCAGACTCCATCCTGTGGGACACAAGCTATTCAATGTATATCCGCTATTCTGTCCTTGGCCTATAGCTAACAATGGTGGTGATGGAATGGGCCCCATCTTTTGGGAGCTTAGACTGGCATCCTCATGGCACAGAAAGGAGGACCACCTCTTTAACGGTGGCAATAAACACCACCCACACAATCTTCTTTTAAGATGTGATTTTTGTGCCATATCACAGTGTCATCATTCACAACTAGGGCCAAGAATTTTGTTCTCTTGGGGTGATTGTCACTGGTGGGTTCAGTGGCATATTTTAGCACCTCTATTTATCTAGGCTGAACAGAGAAGCAGAAGAAATGGTTATTGAACCTTATTCACTCCCATGAGCAGGCAAACACTTTTTGGTATAATTATTCAATTAAGGAATAAAGAGTGCTGGTTAGAGGGCCAGGTTTTTAAAGATCTTTAGCTGCCTGAAGATGCAGTTAAGTGCTTACTGGGATTTTCAAAAGCACCTAGGTGCCTGGCTCCATGGGAGTAAGGCACTTTTGAAAATCAAGGGAGTTGGGCACCTAAATACCTGTGAGGATCTTACCTCAGTGGGATTTTCAAAAGTGTTTAGGTGCCTAATTCCCATTGAAATCAATGGGAGTGAGACAGCCAGGACAGTAACACCTCTCTGCCTCTTTAGGCATGTGATGGGGTGGACTAAGCCCAAAGGCCCCCTGCTGGAGGCCTCAGGGTTCTGTCACACCCATCCCAGGAAAGGAGCAGTGGAGAGATTCTCCGAGCAGGCTAGAGTGGCTGCAGGGGAAGTAGCCAATCAGGGCCCAGGAGGGCCATATAAAAGGAGCTGCAGAACAGTGCAGTAGTTAGTTGCTGTATGGAGCAGGAGAAGGAAGGACTATGGACAGCTAAAACTGCTTGCAGGGACTGGGGGAGCGAGAGGCTCCTGGCTGGCTGCTAGGGACTGAGTAAAGACTGAGCCTGGGGAGGGCTACAGAAAGATAATGTCTCCAGGGAGGAAGTCCTGGGGATACAGCCCGATACCAGGGCTGGACTACTTCAAGAATAAAGCCTAAGGAGGGCTAGAGAGAGACAGGCCCCTGTGGATTGCATACCCCAGAAGGGGTTTGTGTTGGCTAATGTGCAGACAGTGTGACCCAGCCGGAGGGCTGAGGCACTGAAAACCCATTGGAGAACCACCAAAAGGGGTCTCTAGACTTAAAGAACGCAGACAGGCCCAATCAGAAGGGGGCATTCGTGAGAGGTGGGTGCCAACCCTGTTACAGGCACCCAAATACCTTTTAAAAATCTGGCCCAGAGCCATTAAAACTTGACCGTTCCTGGCATTTCCATGGCCAAATCTGCTGGAACCTATCTGTGAAAGACTCAGTGGAGGAATACAACCATTCTTCAACACAATGAAGACATCCGCTCAGGGTGCAGTGGCAGTCAAAAACCAAACAAACATTACCAGGTATGAAAACTGGAACCTAGAATACGATCGCGCCATATGCGCCTCACCTAGAACAGTGTGTTCAGTTCTGGTCACTCCCTTGGGAAAGGCTTTCATTCAGTGGAGACAAATAAGCAGGTACATGCTAGAGGTGTGCAGAATAATGAATGGGCCAGAGAAGGGAAATGAGGTGCTCCCATTTACCTTTTTTCAATAAACAAGAATGAGGTGACATCCAATTTAACTGAAAGACTCTACATTTAAAACGGATACATGGAAACATTAAAAAAACCAACAACCACCATGACCCACAATAACCAGCGGGTCTTGCTGGAACAAGATGGCACTGAGGCCAAGAGTTTAACAGAAGACAACAAGGGATTAGACACTTTCATGGATTAAGAAAACAGCCACAGTTTCATTAAAAAGGATACAAAATATATAATGGATATAAAATTCTCATGCTTCAGGGCATAATCCAAATACTAAGCGCCTGGGGATAGGAAGAAATTTCTCTTTTACTCAAGATAATCCATTGGAAGAAGGGTTTCTAAACTTTTTATGTAGGTGACCCCCCCCCAACAGCAGTTTGTCTTTTTTGTGACCCACAATATCTGCACCCTCCGCCCTCACACCACAACCCTAATTCCAGTCTGGTGTGGAAAGACTTGGAGTGGGGGTGTTTGGAGAGTGAGCCCACCTCACAAACATTATAGAATCATAGAAGATTAGGGTTGGAAGAGACCTCAGAAGGTCATCTAGTCCAACCCCCTGCACAAAGCAGGACCAACCCCAACTAAATCATCCCAGCCAGGGCTTTGTCAAGCCTGACCTTAAAAACGATCTAAGGAAGGAGATTCCACCACCTCCCTTGGTAACTCATTTCAGTGCTTCACCACCCTCCTAGTGAAATAGTGTTTCCTAATATCTAACCTGGACCTCCCCCACTGCAACTTGAGACCATTGCTCCTTATTCTGTGATCATTCTGCAGCGGCTGCTCCTGTCCTGTGGGGGTGGGCCTGTCTGTCCACTCTAGGCATAGCGACCTGGTGCACAATATTGCAGCACCACTCCGGTTTGTCACAGGGCCCCCACCCCCACACCCGGTCATGATGGAGGGGCAGCTGTACCAAATCTGAGTCAGTGTCAGTGTGACCTAGTACAAACTTACAGCTAGGCCAGACCTGAGTGGCTCTGGTGAGCGCACCCTCTCTCCAGTCATGATGGAGAGGTAGCTGGGCCAGACCTGAGGGGTGCTGTAACCCCATGTGCCAGTTCACAATGCCTAGAGTGGGGAGCCAGCCCGAGGGACAGGAGCCACTGCTGTGGGGTGAGTGCAGACCGGGCTTGATCTCCAACCCATTCCCCCACCCTTTGTTGTCCGAACCAATGTCAAAAAGCAATTGGTGACTGACCCTACTCACTCCCTCAAAAAGGTCATTCTAGACTTAAATTTGACAAAGGTCTCAGTGATAGAGCCCCGGTGTAAGCAATTTGTTCCGCCCTTATTTGAAGATTGGAAAACATAGAGGCTACATATAGCTGGATACCCCCAAAGTTCAGGCCAAGTGGAGCGAACTAACCATACTCTCAAAACAGCTCTCAGGAAAGTAGTAAACTAGCAAGGGGAAGATTGGGACCAAAGACTGCCATTTATCCTGATGGCTATCAGGGGATCCGTGGCATCGCATGGAGTAACTCCTTTCAAGGCGATGACTGGGAGAGATATGTGTCTCCCAGAACAGTGGTGGGTGGATGGAACGCCACCTGACAACCTAAAACCCCGCATCCTCACGGACCAATGGATGCAGCAGCTGTTAAAAGTTGTTGCTGACACCCATCGGCAGGTCGCTATAGCCTTGGGAACTAACATTTGGAAAATGGACAAAAGAATGGGTCCTGTCTTAAATCCCCAAGAATGGCAGGTAGGAGACATGGTTATGTATCGACAAGTAAGAGAAAAAGCACATAATCTCAGTCCTATTTGGGCAGGACCTTTTAGATCTTCCTTCCCCTAACGCCTCCCGTCTGCACTGGTCTGGGAGAACTGTGTGCTTGCCTCGGCCATGGCCACTGATGGGCTAATCCAACCCTGGTTGTGATGACCCATCTTGAACCAACCCACCATTTGGGAAACAGTGCCGCATAGGATTTCTGGCACTTTCCGCTGAAGCATCTGTGAATGACTGATGTTGGAACCATGATGCTGGTCCCCTGGTCTGATCTGCGAAGTCAGTTCCTATGTTTGTATAAGTAAGTGTTTACCAGGCAAACACGGGGTTACATTCACGTGGCTTAAAAACTGCATGACACTGTAAACTGTGCAAGAGGCAGGAGCGAAAGGCTCTGGAAGGCATGGTTCAGATGGGTCATTCAGAAGGCTGGACATAGAATCATGATCAGCCATGTTGCAAGAGCGTGTAGCTGTGTCAAAGGCAAAAGACTAGCAGCTGCTCATACCCAGGCTGGACGTGGCTCCAGCATTTTACTGCAAGACCATTTTGGTCGCTGAAGGGAAAAAAATACAGTGTTCCCTCAGAAGGAGCCAACTGATTGTGATACATATATACTATATTAGCATGTCCTATTATTGCAGCCTCTTGGCTGACAGAGATTTGGATAAATTGCCTTTTTTTAGCTTGAATGCAAGTGATCTGCTTTTTTTCTGCTAGGACAGAAACCGAGGGGGCAAATTCAGCCCTGGCACAACTCACACTGATTTTGTGGTTGAATTTTCCCCCTGCAGAACACACCCACTGAATGCCAAATCAGTGTAAATTACACACCCTTGCTATTTACCCCCATTTACCCCCTTGTTTTGAAGTCTCTTATGCCTGCCATGTAAATTACACCATTCACTTGCATTGATTTTTATACCCATGACTCTCCACTGCCCTCACTGGAATCTGCCTGATTGACATCAGTGTGGGATCAGAATCAAGCCCAAGGCATCATTTACTTGTAAGGTTAATATGATTCACCTTTTTGTCTTCCCCGGAGGTGCATGGAACAGGTTCTTTCTCGTGTACTGTAAACTCACCTGCCCGTGTGTTACAGCCAATGAGATCTGGTCACTGAAGAAGAGCCCTTTTACAGCTTCACAGTATGTAGAGGTGGTGGATGGGGAAGCTAATGGCCTCTGGTTCGTTAACATGAGCGCAAGTGTCTGTGGGAGGTAATTGTAATGATAGTAATAATGCAGGAAACATCCAAATCATCGATCTCCGTGTCAGTGTGAATCGCAGGGTGCTAAATTACTTAAATTAATCACATACAGCTGCTACAGCCAATGATTAGCACGCTCTCCTGGGGGAGAGAGCAAATCACACCACATTTACAGTCCTGTGTGAGTTCTCAGGCTTGTATGGGCTCTTTCTGTGGATTATTTGCAGCGTTAATACAACCTACCAGGCCACGTGACTTCCCAGGCTTCAGCCGGTCAATTCTTGCATGAAAGATTTGCAGAGCAGATCCAGGCTACGGCAGGGGGGGAGATGGGGCTTTCAGTAAGTGGCAGGCTTTGCAGGACCAGCGGGTGGCCAGGACTGACAGACAGGTTGCCCTATAGAGGAAACCCTACTCTCAGTTACATGGGTATAAGCTCCCACGGAAGCCAATGGTGGTTGCACCTGTGTAACTGAGCAGATTTTGACCCTAACTTAACTGTTTCAGTCCAGGCCAGATGGGTAGCGGTGACAAAGCTATTACCATTTCACGGCTGTTCCGTCACCTACCTGAATGGAATTAGTGGACAGGTGTCCCCATAAAAAAATACCTTTGCATGTGGTGTCCTTGTTGACAGTCTCACAAAAGAGATCAAGGACTGAACAGGCTGTTGGGAGAAAACTATCCTCTCACCCTGAGCAGCGGTCCCCCGGTGCAAGGCTGTGGCACACCGGCAAGAAGCCGCACTGTGCTTGCCTCTGCTCAGCCTGATCTGTAGAGCAATAGAGGACTTCAGCCTCTGGGGACACCAGGCCGGCAGGGTTCATGAGCCTCAACAGTCTCGCCCAAGCAAATGGAGGAGGCATTCCTTCCTCTGAGCCAGTATCGTGTAGTGCTGGTCCTGGGCAGCCTTTGTACTGAGCACTATGGGGGGAGGAGGAGGCCTTGGATGGGGGCTGAGGATACTCACCCTGTGTTGTTTAATATATATACGTATTTGCCACTTGGTGCAAGCCAATCATCCCTTGTGTGGTGCTGGTTTCTGGGTAACAACACAGTTGCCTTTATTCCCCATCATTGTCATTGAGTAGCTATCTGGCCTGGTCCCCTCTCAAATTCAGTCTTTTTCAGAAGCCACCTTACCCCATATTCAGACAAGGGTCGTCACATGGTGAAGCCTGCCCAGCTTCCTGAAGGAATGCAGACCCTGTAAATTCCCAGTTGTCTCAGTCCCGTGGCTCTAAAAGGCAGCAGTTGTGGGACTGGGAAAAAAAAAATTTCCTGGTTTCACTGATGCCGTATTATTATTTATTATATTTATTATGATAGTGCCTACAGGCCAACCAAGAATGGGGCTCCATTGTGCTAGGTGCAGTACAAACACATAGAGACAGTCCCTGCCCCAAAGAGTTTACAGTCTAATAAGATGAGGGGTTAATACCTTCAGCTCCATACTAGAATTTAAGTGACAGATGAGCCTATTGGCTTTTGCCCACAAAATGGAGGGAGGGGCTGCTGCCTGGGTATCTGAGAAGGTAGTAGCCTCTCTGAGTTGATGAAGGGGAGGTTACCCCAAGAAGACAGTTCCAGGTAAGATGATGACCTAGGGAGGAGCACTAGTCCAGGAAAATTGAAAGGAGGAGGCTTATATTCGAATTAGGACAATACTTAGGGCGTCCCCTGAATTTAGGAATATTTGCCTATTGGTACATGAGGTTAGAGGCTTGCATTGCCATGGCTGGTGAAGTTGCTCCCACAGATGTCTGCTTGATAGCTGCTTTCAACTACCTGAGGGGGAGTTCCAAAGAGGATGGAGCTCGGCTGTTCTCAGTGGTGGTAGATGACAGAACAAGGAGCAATGGTCTCAAGTTGCAGTGGGGGAGGTCTAGGTTGGATATTAGGAAACACTATTTCACTAGGAGGGTGGTGAAGCACTGGAATGCGTTACCTAGGGAGATGGTGGAGTCTCCTTCCTTGGAGGTTTTTAAGGCCCGGCTTTACAAAGCCCTGACTGGGATGAGTTAGTTGGGAATTGGTCCTGCTTTGAGCAGGGGGTTGGACTAGATGACCTCCTGAGGTCCCTTCCAACCCTGATATTCTATGATTCTATGTCAAGCTTGTGCAGTGCTCTGTGAGTCAGGTGCTACATGAATGTAGGATATCATTAGTATTCTCATTTTCCAGGCAGCAGTGAGGCTGCGAGCCAGGAAATGCTTTCGTGTCAGCTCGAAAGCTTGTCTGCCACCATCAGAAGCTGGGCCAATAGAAGATATTCCCTCACCCACCTTGTCTCTCTTATTCCCCAAGGGACAGTTACATTGATGCCAATGGGAGATCTACTGATGAAACATGCTGTATAAGAGCTAGAGAGACAAGGTGAGTGAGGGAATATCTTTTAATGGACCAACCTCTGTTGGTGAGAGAGACAAGCTTTCGAAGAGAACTAGGTCCAGTAAAGATACTACCTCGCCCACTTTGTCTGTGTAATATCCAGGGACTGACACGGCAACAACACTGCATATAAGAGCTGGCTATTACTAATATTAAATTGCCACTGACTTCAGTGACTCAGAAGCAGCCTATTGTAAGAATGTTCC
>NW_020664409.1:104052705-104073969 GCF_002925995.2 Terrapene triunguis | reverse complement strand
CCCAGGGCAGGCTCTACTCTGACTCTTGTAAATGCAGACAGACATGAATCACTCAAGACTGAGACGTGACGGATGGGGGAGCACACTGGACACTACGCACTTTAATTAACACAGCATAAGCTGTCGCTGGGGCTGGAAGAACATGATTATTCGTGTAGCTGTCTCATTACTAGAGAAACAGCAATATTAAATACAGTCTATTTGCAACAGCCGCCCCTCCGCCCCACAACACAGCAAAGGGCTAAGAGTTATGATAGACATATGCCCAACAGTGCTCATCAGGGCCAGGCTGTCAAGGGCAAGTGGCAATATATTTTGAGCCAAGCAGAAAATATTTAGGGCTGGATTGTCTTCTTTGCTTCCACTAGAGGTGGGAAGCCTGATCCAGTGGGACGGAGGGAGCTGCAGCTCCACAACGCTGACTTCCTACATCCCCTGGCCTCAAGGGAATCCCTCCGCTCCGTATGTTTGAGGATCAATGTGTGTTGAAGGTGTGGAGAGAGCGGAGGCAGAGAGACAACTACTCTCTATAGCATCATCACCTGCTTCCCTCGACTCCAAGGAAGCCCCTCTCGGCAGGTCATGCTGCTGGGTCAAAGACGTGGGCCCAGAGGAGCTGATGCTTCCCACGGTACCGTTGCCTCGAGCCCCGCAGAGGATCCCAGCTGAAGAGAATGCTGGCTTTGGTGATGAGAGTAGCAGACAAGCCCGGCAGACAGACAGATTGTTAGCAGACAAGGATCCATGTCATAAAAGCGCCATCCTAATTGAGGCTAAAAGGTTCCCTGTAAGGGCAGTGTCAACACAGAGGCCCACATATAGAACAGCTTTCTGATATGCAGAGGGGCACACCGGTGGGGAAGCATGTGCTACCTGTTCTGTGAACAGAGGACTTTAGCCTCCAGTACTGTCCACTGGGCACCTTCCAACAGCGCTAAATTCAACTGATAAAGAGAGAAAGTGAGCACATGGGAGAAGAGTGCCCACGTGTCTGTGTGAAGACCCCCCAAACGCAACCGTGTCTTTTACACAATGACTCTGACGTAACATAGCTGTACAAGCAGCGCTGCATATGCATCATACAGCCCAGCGTAGCCTTCCGACACCTAATTCCAGTGCCCTGCTCATTTCCCATTTATAGCGACTGGCCTTTTTTTTAGCATGTGGTCATGGAGTGTGGGGGAGACAAGGCCCTACATCCCCGGCTTCCTGCGATTCACCATGACTCTCAGCCAGCCAGTAAAGCAGAAGGTTTATTTAGCCGACAGGAACACAGTTCAAGACAGGTCTTCCAGATACAGACAACAGGACTCCCTTAGTTAGGTCCATCTTGGGGCCCCAGGGACACCACAGCCCCGTTGGGAAGCCCGAGCCCCGTCTGGGCTCCCCTCCATTTCCCCAGCCAGCTCCAAACTGAAACTCCCTCAAGCCTCTCTCTCAGCCTCTCTCCGGCTCCTCCCCCAGCCTTTGTCCAGTTTCCCAGGCAGAGGTGTCACCTGGCCTCCAACCCCCTTCCTGGGTTCTCATGTTACATGTTCAGGTATCCTCCCTCAAGGCCAGTCTCCCATCCCCAATGCAGCCAGTCCCAGCCAAACTCCCCTGCAACCTTCCCAGGCCAACACTCCCCACTCAGCATTCAAAGACCACATTAAGAACAGTCCCAGTTCGTCACACATGTATCACCCACTGCTGCGTTTAGCTGATGGATGGCCCTTCTTCTGATCTCTGTAATTGCTTAGCTAGAAAATGCATGCACTCATATACCATGTTCCAAGAACACTGCTCCCAGGCATGTCGCCTGTGGCTGAAGCTTAGAGTTCTGGGGATGGGGTGGAAGGAACCGTTGACTCATAAATGCTGGCTACCATCGATCTATCTCTCTCTCTTATGGAAGTCAAAAGAAAACAAGAAACACTGCCCTGGAGGGGGCTAGATGGCTGGCAGCATAAGCCGAATATGCCCATATAGTCCTCTCCTTTGAGATCACTAGTTCAAGACAAACTGAGTTAGAGGAATAAATGAAGAAAAACTGTGTATTTCATTGTAAGTTCTGGGGGAATGTTGCTAGCCAGCCTCTGCTGACTCCACTGGGAATCTGGCCAGGAGACTGGGACTAACCTGTGTTTTGGCAAAGAGTGCCATGGCTCTTTGAGGACCACAGCCGGTCAGGACTAAAGTCCTCTCTTCTGAAAACTGACAGCCTAACAGCACAATGCCATAAAGTCCAGGCTGAGGCACTAGTTTAATAATGACTCGGGAGGAAGAATGCTACCCACCGTATCATTAACACCACATTTGGCAGCGGCCTGATTTCCACCCCCTCTCCCCACCACATACACACAATCATTTCTAAAGAAGTCTGTGCGAATTAGTAGTGTCCTGCAAAGGGAAGAGAAGGAAGAAAACCGGGCCCCAGGTCACAAAAGCATCGTCTCTCTGTCTCAGCTGTAAGGGAAGGCTCAGAACTCTCACAGTGTCCCTGCAGAAAGTAACCTCAGCCAGCAAAGTCAGTCCAGTGAGATGGATACAAGGCTCAGCGAATTGTTCTAAAAAAAGACGGGAGGTGGAAGGTGGCTTCTTTTCAAGGTTAATAGTCGGTACATTTTTGTGGCGTGCGGGGAATTAGGAAAGAGCTTGCAGAAAGCAGTGACGTATGAAGAGTACTGTGGGGAGAGAGCGTGAGGGAGAGAAAGTGAGTGAGAGAGAAACAGAGGCCCCCTCCTCATCCCTGGCTATAGATTTTTCAGAGAACCAATACTAGTAATATTTACCCACATGGAGGCTGAACATAAAGGCCACACACTTGTCAATGGCATACAGAATAAAGGACTGTCACAGCATGGCTGGCCCCCTTGCAAGGAAGCAGGTTTAGCTCCCCGGTGCTAGAACAAGTACTCACAGTTGGGCCAATTCACAGGATCAGGCAGCACCTGGGGCTATCAACGGCCCGGCTGTCAGTAAGGAAGGGGGATGCTTAGGGAGAAGGAGCAGCAGGAATTTCTCTGGGAGAGGTTGCCAGAGTCCCCTGCTGGGAGGGGAGGCAGTGGGAAAAAGGTCTCCAGGGAGAGAGCACTGGGAGGCAGTGCTTAATTAACAGAGTGCGGGAGAACCCGGCAATGAGCCCTAAAGCAGGAGGGACTGAGAGGGCCCAAGGGGGAAATCGCCTGGGATCTGTAGCCCAGGGTAGGCTGAGCAACTGTGCAGGTATTTTGCTTATGTCTGAGAAGTAAAACTGCTTGGGTAAGAGACTCCGGGTGCGGCAGTGGGCTGGGGGCTAGCCAGCTCCTCACACAGATAGTGAAGCAGTGCTATGAGGGGGTGGGGAGATGTTTTTAGATCCTGCGCACAAGACCTAAGGGCTGACCTATTATTAACCTCAGCAAATAAAATGTAATTAACGCGACAATGCCTGACTGCTCCGCGTTGCTGGTGAAAGCAAGAAAGGACACCCAGACCACAGGGAGTAAGGACAGGAGCGCACTGAAGGGAGATGTTTATTAAGATGACATAAATCTGCAAATCATTGCCATGAAAAGACTGGAGAGCTCAGGAAGTTGCTAATGGGGGCCAGAGCCTTTCATCTCTAGGTCACTGTTAGCCTCTGATGACTGCTTAGCAGCCTGTATGAAATGAGCTGAATGGCTCAGTCCGGTTCCCTGTGGGTGGGTGTCCACATCACAGTTAGCTTCTCTGTTGGCAAGGACTGAAAGACTATTTAGCACTGAATTACCTTCTCACCTATTAGAGCCAGCCCCACAGATGAGGTGCTTTGCCTAGACAGTGCTGCTGATGCCTGTACAGCTATGGCTATACAGAGGACTTTGTTCTCTAGGGATGTCAGTCAGATACCTTCAGTGAGCCCTAAATTCTTTAACAATGACAAAATTTAGGTTAAAGCCCTAACCCTAATAGGATTATGTCAGCCTGACATCTATCCTGGGCAAGATAATGGGGCGACTGATACAGGACTCAATTAATAAAGAATTAAAGGAGGGCAATGTAATTAATGCAAATCAGCATGGGTTTATGGAAAATAGCTCCTGTCAAACTAACCTGATATCTTTCTTTTTATATGAGATGACAAGTTTGGTTGATAAAGGTAATAGTGTTGATGTAATATACTTAGACGTCTATAAGGTGGTTGACTTGGTACTGCACAACATTTTGATGAAAAACTAGAATGATGTAAAATTAACTTGGCATATGTGTAATGGATTAAAAACTGGCTAAATGATAGATCTCAAAATGGAATTGTAAATGCGGAATTGTCATTGAGCAGATGTGTTTCCAGTGGGGTTCTGCGGGGAATCAGTTCTTGGCCCTCTGCCATTTAACATTTTTATCAATGACCTGTAAGAAAACACAAAGTCATCACTGATTAAAGTTTGCAGATGACACAAACATTGGGGAGAAGGGTAAATAATGAAGAGGACAGGTCACTGATTCAAAGGGATCTGGATTGCAGTTTAATGTGGTGAAATGTAAATGTAGCCTTCTAGGAACAAAGAATGCAGGCCATACTTGCAGAATGGGGGACTCTATCCTGGGAAGCAGTGTCTCTGAAAAAGATTTGGGGGTTGTGGTGGATAATCAGCTGAATGTGCGCTCCCAGTGTGATGCTCTGGCCAAAAGAGCTAATGTGATCCTGGTGTATAAACAGGTGAATCTCAAGTAGGAGTCGAGAGATTATTTTACCTCTGTATTTGGCACTGCTGGAATACTGTGTCCAGTTCTGGTGCCCACAGTTCAAGAAGGATGTTAATAAATTGGAGAGCGTTCAGAGAAGAGACACAAGCATGAATAAAGGATTAGAAAACATGCTTTGTAGTGACAGACTCAAAGAGCTCAACTGACAAAGAGAAGGTTAAAGGGTGACTTGATTATAGTCCATAAGTAACTACATGGGGAACAAATATTTGATAATGGGCTCTTCAATTTAGCAGATAAAGATGTAACATAATCCAATGACTGGAAGTAGAAGCTAGACAAATTCAGACTGGAAATAAGGTGTAAATTTTTCAGTGAGAGTAATTAGCCATTGGAACAATCTATGAAAGTTCGTGGTGGATTTTCTATCACTAACAATTTTGAAATCAAGATTGGATGTTTTTCTAAAAGATCTGCTCTAGGAATTATTTGGGGGGAGTTCCATGTCCTGTGTTATACAGGAGGTCAGACTAGATAATCACAACGGACTTGGAATCTGTAATTCATGAAAAGGTTGTGCTGGTCTCACACTGTGTGGAGCGGCTCACAACCTCGAGTGCCTACTTCATGGGAGACTGTCAAAAACAGGGCCGATACCCCAAACTGGTGGTATGTTCTAGAATTAGATTTCACCAAGCCATGTGAACTCCTGGATCACCATGGAGTCACAGACAGTCCCCTTAGACTCTCCAGCCTCCTTTGTCACCCGGTCAAGCAGTACTTAGTGATAAATAGTCACTTACACCAAAAATCACAAAATATTCAGATTGCTTCCAGTCCCTAGAGACCAGTCACTTACCCCAGATCAATTTGTATCTTAGATCTTACAGCAAAGACAACGCCTATAGCCAATCCTGTAATAAACTAACGTAAAGGTTTATTAACTAGGAAAAAGAAATAAGAGTTATTTACAGGTTAAAGCAAGCAAATATATACACGCAAATGAGTGCAATCTAAATCCTAAGAGTGACAGAGTTGTAATGATCTGTCAATTCAAAGTGTATTTCAAGGCAGACACAAGGGATAACTCCTGGGGATCTCTGGTTTAAGTTTAGTGTGTCTGGCCCTGTGAGAATTCAAACAGCAAAGAGATGGAAAATTTTCCTGTGTGTTTGTTTTATTTTCTTCATTCAGCCTTCAAGTCCATAGGACGAGCTTCCTTGCATGTAGCATTTCCAGAGTGCGATAGGGCCACTCACAAACGCTATGTACTGCGATATTCCTTAATGGCCCATCTGATTTTGATCGTCCTTCTGGAAAGGCAGGGGAGTCGGGGAGATGATTCCTGATCTTGGTTTACAAGTTCAGAGCAAACACTTCAAAAACTCATGGAAGACGGGAGAGATTCCAGACAACTGGAAAAGGGTGAATATAGTGCCAATCTATAAAAAGCGGAATAAGGACAACCCAAGGAATTACAGCCCAGTCAGGTTAACTTCAGCACCTGGAAAGATAATGGAGCAAATGATCAATCAATCAATTTGCAAACACCTAGAGGATAATAATGTGATAAGTAACAGGCAGCATGGATTTGTCAAGAACAAATCATGTCAAACAAACCTAATAGCTTTCTTTGACAGGGTAACAAGCTTTGTGGAGAGGGGGGAAGCAGTAGAGGTGGTATATCTTGACCTTAGTAAGGCTTTTGATACTGTCTCATATGACCTTCTCATAAATAAACTAGCAAAATACAGCCTAGATGGAGTTACTATAAGGTGGATGAAAAACTGGTTGGAAAACCATTCCCAGAGAGTAGTTATCAGTGGTTCACTGTCAAGCTAGAAGGGCATAACGAGTGGGGCCCTGAAGGTATTGGTCCTTGGTCTGGTTCTGTTCAATATCTTCATCAATGATTTATATAATGGCACCAAGAGTACGCTTATAAAGTTTTCAGATCATACCAAGCTAGGAGAGGTTGCAAGTGCTTTGGAGGATAGAATTAAAATTCAAAATGATCTGGACAAACTGGAGAAATGGTCTGCAGTAAATAGGATGAAATTCAATAAGGACAAATGCAAAGTACTCCACATAGGAAGGAACAATCAGTTGCACATATGCAAAATGGGAAATGACTGCATGATCCTAGGAAGGAGTACTGCAGAAAGGGATCTGGGGGTTATAGAGGTTCACAAGCTAAATTTGAGTTAATAGTGTAACATTGTTGCAAAGGACGTGACCGTCATTCTGTGATGTATTAGCAGGAGTGTTGTAAGCAAGACATGAAAAGTAATTCTTCCGCTCTATCCCGCACTTGTAAAGCCTCAATTGGAGTATTGTGTCCAGTTATGGGTGCTACGTTTCAGGAAAAATATGGACAAATTGCAGAAAGTCTAGAGAAGAGCAACAAAAATGAGTAAAGGTCTAGAAAACATGACCTATGAGGGAAGATTGAAAAAATTGGGTTTGTTTAGTCTAGAGAAGAGAAGACTGAGAGGGGACATGATAACAGCTTTCAAATACATAAAAGGTTATTACAAGAAGGAGGGTGAAAAAATGTTCTCCTTCATCTGGGAGGACAGGACAAGAATCAATGGGCTTAAATTGCAGCAAGGGAGGTTTATGTTGGACATTAGGAAACACTTCCTAACTGTCAGGGTAGTTAAGCCCTGGAACAAATTGCCCAGGGAGGTGGCAGAATCTCTGTCATTGGGGATTTTTAAGAACAGGTTTGACAAGCACCTGTCAGGAATGGTCTAGTTTTTGTGTAGTCCTGCCTTGAGTGCAGGGGACTGGACTAGATAACCTATTTAGGTCTCTTCTAGTCCTACACTTCTATGATTCTAAGATTTTCAAAGTTATAACGCAAAACTTACATATTTTCTTATAGCATGGAATACAGACATTACAAAATGATTAATGCATGCAGCAACTTACTAACATTCTATAGAGTCTAAACACTAAATATATTCTTATATGATATATTTTATATTCTTATAAAATATCCTATTCTGAGCAACACTAACATATATGTGAATTGGTCTGTTCTCCAGCTACAAGTTTGTCAGTTCTTAGCTGATGCCTGAGGCCCTGGCATGAGCTCGCACCTGGCCTGCCAGCATCACAGCTGGGATGTTCTTTCCTCTGGCTAAATAAATGCCCAGCTGTTCATTGTTGGAGGTGACAATAACCTGGTGTCGAAGTTCTCTATTTCCATGACTCTATTTCAGTGACGTTATTTCATTACAAAAAGCTGAAACTTTTGATTGGATAGGAACTAGTGCATTCTGATTGATTTAGAGGACAGCTCTACTGTGTGTTTCAGCCAATCAGATACCACCTCAACCTTGAAAACACCATAATTTAAGGGAAAAATCTTGTTCCCTTCTTAATGGTTGCAGAGGGCCCTCTTGCCCCTGAATTGGTGCAACTCCACTACAGGGGTGAGAGCATCCTGCATGATGGTCTAGACAGTATTTGGTCCTGCCATGCGGGCAGGGGACTGGACTCGATGACCTCTCGAGGTCCCTTCCAGTCCTAGAATCTATGAATCTATGTGTCATAAAGATCAATTCTCCAGTGACTTCCTATGCTGCCCCAGAATTTGACATTCGTGCATGTACCCCAGAACTTGACAGTACTGGAGTCAGCCATTTTGTATGTGCAGCCACTGCCGAAAGAAAACCAAACATCACATAGCTAGGAATAATCTTACGCCTTTGTGAGACAAGGTCAGACGGCTGCATATTTGTAGTTTGTTAATTAGAATGGGAGGATGGGTTAGAAAGTTATGGAGGAAAGTGAGTGAATAGCGACGTTCGTTTTAGGTGCCCCTGACTTATTGTTGTTATGACTAGAAATATTAGAACTGTTTTGAGGTAATGAGTAGTTTGCTGAAATTAGGAGAATTGGTGAGCCAGTAGAGGTTATTATGCTGATCCACTAGGAGTCACTATAGGTTGTGTGTTTTGTTAGAGTAAGTTATGAAAGATTAGGCAAAAGTAAATACCTTGGAGCCGTCCCAGGGAGCTTTTCTTCGGGGAAGGAGCTGACATCTAAACTTCCCATCAGCTGGACAGAAAGAGGGCCCCTGGAAATCTGGCTGGTGATTACACAAAACCATCTCAGACTGTGGGTAACTATATCTGGGATGTCCTAATCATATTGCTTATCTCTGTGTGTGCTTAAATCTAATAAACTGTAGTTTTAGATAAGAGTACACTTACTTGTATTAATCATTTATCAGACAGAAATTGCTGTGTTCCCATTGATTTATTCCTAGCACCATCTGGAGTGAAACAGTTAAGTTACCACTGCTGTGGGTTCTGAAAACCCCAGATAACACCTACACGTCTGTGCACAGTGAGAGCTTAGATGTGGGGTGGATGTGACAGAACACACCCCTGTATTCACAACCTACGCACTATTGTAATAATCTTTGTACAAGGTATGCCTCTTAAGGTATCAGTTGAAAACTCTCAGTTTGCTGGCCAGTATTGTCCTGATAAAATATGTGTGGCAACACTGTATGTGAAGTTATAAGATTTCCATGTATGATGTTATTAACACACATTCCAAACCCCACAGCACTGCCCAGGCAGAAGTCAGGTCTGTCCTAAACAAAGGAGGGAATATGTGCTTCCCTTAATTTGCATTTAAGCAGTAAACAGAGTAATCAAGCAGGAAAGGAAAACAAAGAAAATTCAAACAGGTGAAAAAACCTAGCAGGGAACATCCTTCCACATAGACTCTTTGTCTCCTGGGTCTCAGCTGGAAATGCTTTTGAAGAGGTGCCTGAAACTACAAAAAGGAGGGACAAACACCCCAAGGAACCCCACTGTCTCTTCCTGCCCACCTCATTCATCCCTGAGAAAAGGCAAGGAAACAGTTGTTGGACTCTGAGGGGAGGGTTTCTGACCTAAAAGCTTGGTCAGTAATCTGCAGGAGCATGTAGTGAGAAAGTTTGCTTTGCAACTCAGATAGTTTCTTAAGTAGATACTAGTAAGTGTTTTACCTTTATTTTTCTTGCACTCATTTCTGACTATTATGCCTCATTACTGGTACTCACTTAAAATCTATCTCTTTGTAGTTAATAAACTTGCTTTATTGTTTTATCTAATCCAGTGTGTTTTAACTGAAGTGTTTGGGTAACGATTCAAGGTAATAAACTGGCACATTATTCCCTTAAAGGAATAACAGACTTAATATATTTGTACTGTCCAGGAGAGTGCTCGGCAGTACAGGACATACATTTCTGGAGGAAGATCCGGGACTGGGGATGGGGGAGGGGAGTGTTAGGATCACCCTGCAGTATAACTAAGGTTGGTGAGAGCCAGAGCGTAGCTGGCAATCTGCAGTTACACATGGATGCTCAGGGTGTGGTTTGCATGCTGGAAGGCTGTTTGTGAGCAGCCCAGGTGTGAGCTACTACAGCAAGGCACCCAAGGTTGCAAGGCTGGGGTGACGCAGCCCCCCACTAGTCTGGATTGTGCCTCAGTATGTCACAGTGGGATCATTGTAGGTCATTTACTTCTGCATAGGGTATGTAGAAACACTGCAGAGACTAGCAGTGGAATAGCAGCCACTGAAGCTCTGTGGTCTGACAGAGAAAATTCTGTGCCTGTCCTGCCCCAGAGGAAACTCCCAGTGCAGAGCCTGGCTGTTTGGGCTCAGCACTGGGGCTGAGATCAGGACTTTAATGAATAAGACACACTGCGAATGGCTGAAGCTTATTTATGTCAAGCTGTGTGGGTGTCACCAAGGGATCCCTCATGTACAGCACCTAGCACAATGGGGCCCGATCTGCACTGAGTGCTACCACAATACAAATGATAAATAATACTCTTAATACAATAAAAATAGACATGCTTATTATGGTCCGATAGGGCTTTAAGGTTTTTAATGATCCCTGAGCACCTCAGTGATTTCTCTGGTCCAGGGTCTGTAGGCTCTTGTACGTAGATGGTATCAGAAGTAACTACATCCTTAGCCAATGGCAACACATCCACAGGGGGGAAAGGAGATGGATCAGGCTCCCTCACTGGAATGCAGAGAATTAGCCCTCGCAGAATAATAAAACAATCTCCCCAGGCACTCTGGGGGGCCATACAGCTTCTTGTTCCTCAGAGGTAGGCTGACTATTATAGGAAATCTTCCTAGCAGCCAGAGTAATTCTCTCGAGGAACAGTCTCCCCAGGGAACTGAGTGCTTGAGATGTTAGAAACTAGACTGGATAAGGCCTTCCAGGGCAATGCTGGGAAAGAGAAGATGGGGGAGAGCAGTGAGTGCTGAGTGAGGATGAGAAGGGAGAAGGAGGAGAGACTGGGGATTGGCAGGGAGAGAGCGCAGGGACTGTCTTTTCGTTTATAAGGTGCTGAGCAGAATAGAGTCCTGGGCTCTGAGGTGCTACCACAGTACAAGACATAATAATTAATAATAGGGACGTTGCGGGGAGGGCAGAAATACCAGCGAGTCTGAGAGCACTAGTGGGGCTTGGCACACAGGCTGGAGAGTGGCACTGGAGGGGCCCAAAGAAGCAGTGGAAGAGAGCTGGAGGAAGATACCTGGGAAGTACACAGCAGGCCAGATGAGCGCTAGCAGCACCAGACTGAATGCTGGGAAACACATGGGAGGGAGGAGGGACACTTGATGCTGCTGGGAAGCCATTTTCCCTGAGAACATTTCTCATGGGCAATTAGCTAAGGTGCTTGGTGATCTCCAGCAAGGGTCCTCCTAGGATTCTAAACCCAGTTGCTTTTGAGGTTCACTCTCATCAAAAGGGCCTTTTGTCCCTGCCAAACTGTCACGGATGAGGGTAAAACCCCACATAGAACCTTCAAGCAGCTTTTAAAGGAAGCCCCATGCAGGGACAAGATCCTAAGGTCCATCCGGTGCTCCGAGCTCATGATGTGATAATATGCCGCAGTACCAGCGAGTGATCGCTTGGAATAATGTGTGTCATTGAAACAGTGCTCTCTTTTGCTTGGAGATTACCACTCACTGACACCACGTACATTATTTAAACTGTAATTCTGAGCGACTCTGAAAGTGCAAGAGATGTGGTTACAGTAGAAAATTATTAGGCATATTTTTTTATAGACCTTTGCTCTCTTACAAACATCCCCGATTCGATTTCTGATATTTATAATCAGGACACAAGCTGCTGCTAAGCAGTAAAATGCCTGGAACAAACTCATTTGAAAATTCTGAGCCAGAGGAATAAATCCCACCCTTCCAGGCACAGTGTGCACCCATCAGAGAGCTTGTTTTTTTAATCACAGCACCATATCAATGGCAAAATGTGAGGGGGAATCCCACAGAGAACTGATTCATGTCCTGCCTAGCTCTTCAGATCTGAACCTGTATTGCTGAAATAGGGGCCTGGTTCTCCACTGCCCTGCACCTTGGGCAGTCATTGACACCAGTACAAAGTGGGAGTGCACCATAGGCGTGCACAGCCCATTTCATTAGGGTGTGCACCCAGGGAGCCCCACCCTAGCCACACCCCTGCCCTGCCCTGCCCTAGTCTCGCCCCCATCCACTCCCTCCTACTTCCCGCCCCCTGACTTCCTCCCTCAGAACTGCCAACCCCCCTGCTCCTTTCCCCCCCCGACTACCCCCTCCTGGGACCCCTGCCCCTAACTGCCCCCCAGGACTCCACCCCCTACCTAAGCCTCCCTGTTCCTTGTCCCTGACTGCCCCCCTAGGACCCTACCCGCCCCTGACTGCCCCGACCCTTATCCACACCCCCGCCCCCAGACAGACCCCCGGGACTCCCGACCCATACAACCCCCCCCCGCTCCCTGCCTCCCTCAATCCCTCTCTACACCCCTGCCTCCTGACAGCCCCCACCCAGAACTCCTGACTCATCCAATCCCCCCCCAGCTCCTTGTCCCCTGACCACCCCGTCCAGAGACCCCCCCCACTAACTGCCCCCCCCAGGACCCTCCTTGCTCCGTGTCCCCTGACTGCCCTGATCCCTACCCACCCCCCGCCCCCTGAGAGACCCTGGGATCCCACCCCCTATCCAACCCACCCTGTCCCCTGACTGCCCCCACCCCTTATCCAACCCCCCTGGCCCCAGACCCCTTACCATGAGATGAGGCTCCTAGCCTCCCCACGGAGCCAAACACTGCCCCACGGGAGTGCGCAGCCCCAGCCCCCAGAGCGCTGTGCGTGTGGCAGCATGGCTCCAGGGGAGGGAGGAAGGAGGGGGAGGGGCCAGCGGCTTGCTGCGCTCGGCAGGGTGCTCTGGCTCAGGTAGGGTGACCAGACAGCAAGCGTGAAAAATCGGGCAGGGGGTGGGGGGTAATAGGAGCCTATATAAGAAAAAGACAAAAAAATCGGGACCGTCCCTATAAAATCGGGACGTCTGGTCACCCTAGGCCCAGGAGCGCGGACCCCGCGGCTTGCCGCACCGGGGAGTGGAGCCATTTGCCCATCCCTGCATTAGGGTGTGCCTGGGCACACCCGATACACCCCGTGCGCACGCCTATGGCGTGCACACACTTCCATTCTGAGCTAGTAGCACTTCACATGCACTTTGCAAGGGGGAAGAGTAAGCACAAGACACAGGGCAATGGAGAATGAGACTTGATTTAACATAGCCCAGAGGCCCTTTGGCAGTAGCTTGGGTGCTGCAAAGGGGCTGTAAAGCACATATCCGCTCCCCTGGGGGCCTGTAGGCCGGTTCTCAGGCAGGCAGGGGCAGCCTGTAGGAGTAGGAGGGGAAATAGCTGGGCCAGTCCTGCACCTGGACCATTCTGTGCACTAGAGGTCTGTGCCTTGAGCTGCAGAGGTCCCTGGTAGATGAATAAGCACAGAACAAACCACCTCCCCTCGGGCTTTGCACCAGCCCAGGGCTGACTCTTCCACATAGTTCCTCGAATGCCCTCCAGCGGGGAGCTTTAAACATAGTGCTCCTTAATACAGGAAATTGCCTGTTGGATTACACTTAACAGGAAGCCAGGTGAGTGAAAAGTAAAGCCTGGGGTGGATTGCTAGCAGCAAACCCCAGGCTCCTTGCCTTTCCTTACATCAAGGGTGTCGCTCCTTTGTGTGTTCGTGATCAATAGACAGCGTGTGCACCCTGTGCAGCTCTTCCCTTGCTGGTCTGCTTTTTTAACACCTCCAGATTTCCTTCTCCTGTTCACGCTTTCTCATTTATTTTACCTGTAATTTTCAGAGCTTCTCAAAACCCAACAGAGCCCTGGCGTGGCAACCAATGGGAAATGCAGTCATTGGGCAGAAGCTCCATTATTGGGTTTGAGGGGGATTGAGACTAGAGGATTTTCAGATCAAGCCTGGGAGGCAGTCCGTATAAGCCTATGGTGTTCTGGGAACAGTAAGAATTGTGCACACACTGATCAGTATAGACCAGTGGTGGGCAGCCTGTGGCCCGCGGGCTGCATGCAGCCCGTCAGGGTAATCCGCTAGCAGGCCACGAGACAGTGTTTACATTGACTGTTCGCAGGTACAGCCGCCCACAGCTCCCATTGGTCAGGAACGGCAAACTGTGGCCACTGGGAGCTGCGGGCGGCTGTGCCTGCAATGGTCAATGTAAACAAACTGTCTCGCAGCCCGCCAGTAGGCCCGCGGGCCGCAGGTTGCTCACCACTGGTATAGACTGTACCTCCCACTCACTTATTCAAAACTGCCTCCTACCATTCCAAGCGCTGCCCTTAGAGATGCTCATGTAACTCACACGCCCCCTGGGTGTGGTGCTCTGTCCCCTCTAGTGGCACTGATTGACCCGCCCCCCCGTTCAGGGGTCTGAGCTGAATCCACCTGAATGTACCCCTGAATCCTGGGTGTTCCCTGACTTCAGACAATCAACTGTGAGTAGAATGTAGCAGAGGGGAAGAGCAGTGGGGTGTTAAAGGGATCTATGTCTGTCAGACTTTCATACTGCAAGGTGGGGAAACTGAGGCAAAGGACGTTGCCCAAGATTCTGTGGGGTGGGTGTTTGCTTAGGATTTGCATATTTTTAAACCATTGTTGCAGTGTTTGCTCACAAGTATAGTCTCTTAGAGGTGCCTGGACTCATGTTTAATTTTCCCAGATTTCTGAGTGGGGCGTGAGCTGTTTCTGTTTTATAATGTTAAGAGGAGCCAGTAGATATTTACCCTGCCCCTGTTGCTGCTGACACCCCCCAGGGAGAAGGGTTACATGAAAAAAAGCTCAGTACAGACAAAGCTACAGCATCTAGGCCAGGGGTAGGCAACCTCTGGCACGCGTGCCAAAGGCGGCACCAAGCTGATTTTCAGTGGCACTCACACTGCCTGGGTCCTGGCCACCGGTCTGGGGAGCTCTGCATTTTAATTTAATTTTAAATTAAGCTTCTTAAACATTTAAAAAACCTTATTTACTTTACATACAACAATAGTTTAGTTATATATTATAGACGTATAGAAAGAGACCTTCTAAAAACGTTAAAATGTATTACCGGCACGCGAAACCTGAAATTAGAGTGAATAAATGAAGACTCGGCACACCACTTCTCAAAGGTTGCCGACTCCTGATCTAGGCATATGTTTGAGTCCCAGCTCTGGTCCCTGCTAAGAACAGCAAGAAGAACAGGACAGTAGCCAATTTAATATTGTCTTGGTAGCAATTCTTAAGACATATGGGGGCTATTGTTAAATAACAGTCTGCAGATTTCACACTAGTAGCCAAAGCCTGGTCTCAGTTGGCCTACTCACAAGCTCTTGGTACAATCCTGGTTTTATAGCTCTCTACATGCTGTATTACCCTTTCAAATATGAGGCCACTAGCCCTTGGACTAAATCAGATGCACCAGCACTAATGGCCCTTAATGCACCCAGGAGCTGGGCCCTTTGGGCTTTCCCTGACTCTGAATTTTTGAATGCTTGGGGTTGACCAATGAGGACCAGAAATTAGTATTCTACAGATTTCTAGCTTAGTGTCCTTAGCCATGCTAATCTCCCATACCACGTGGGGTTTATATGAAAGAGACCAATCTAGCTGTACCACCTGAGCCGAGTGAAATGCACAACATAAATAAATAGCACAAATGATGAAAGTAATATAGTTTAATAATCCAATATGTGGTTAGCAGAGATGAGCACCTCAAATCCAAGGTCTTCAGATTTCTGGGTGTGAGGGGGGAGATTGAATACAGAGATCTGTTCCGTATTGAGCCTTATCATTGTAGTGTCACAATATAACTGCCCCCCCCCAGGGGACCCCTGGGTAAGCAGTTTAGCATTGTATGTTGCTAGCACTTGTATATGTAGTGGAGTGTATTGTGGGAAGGGTTGAAGGTGTGAGTGTGGAGTGAAAGGGTCCTTTGCAGGTTACGAGAGGCCGTAGAGGGAGAAAGGAATGGGTTAACTCGATGCTCCAGCTAGGTCCGAAGATAAGAAGCTGACTCCAGCCACCCAAGGCCAATGCACACAAACAAACTCTCTAATACCCAAAATCCGGGAGCTCGCATCTCAATCCCAACCAGCCGTGAGAAAAGAAAAAGAATTGAGCTGAACAAAACTGCAAGGGCTGCAAGCTAGTAAAACTGCGAAGGTCTGCGAGTTGGAAAACAACAGTCTCATGTCCCTGAAGCCAGTGTGTTTTGGGAAAGTTGAGGAAGCCGCAGAAAGCCAGTTGGGACTGGTACAAAGAGCACGGGGGACAAAGGTCCCTGAACAAAATGCCCCCGGAAGAACCCAGGGCTTAAAGCCCTCCCGAGAGCTGAAGCAAGTCGGAGATCAACAGTGAACCGTGGACAGCCTGTGCATAGGACAGAACTCTCGTCCACCCTTCCCCCTCGTCTTTGTACGTTACACCCAGGCTTGTTCAGCCTTGGGTTGTGCGTGTGTGAGTGTGAAAGTGGGTTAGGGCACGGGCACTAGTGCTTTCTTCCTTCCTCTAAGTAACATGGGGAGCACCTAGCACTCACTGCTGTTATTT
Organism: Terrapene triunguis; assembly: GCF_002925995.2. Taxonomy (NCBI): domain Eukaryota; kingdom Metazoa; phylum Chordata; order Testudines; family Emydidae; genus Terrapene; species Terrapene triunguis. Next base: position 104,057,400 of record NW_020664409.1, on the reverse strand, counting down.
TATTAATAAAGCTTTAAAACTTAGTCATTTGGTGTGCTCCTTCATCTCCTCTCCTAACAATCCGACAGCCTCAGCCTGATCACCTGACGCCTCAAGCAGATTGTAACAAAAAATCTATGACAGTAGTGTCTTTGTGTTCTGTATATGGTACCTTTAAATTGGTAAACATTTCCCCTATGTGCACAGTCCAGCAGCTGTTTTGTACTCAGAGCTCAGTAATGGCTGTCCAAGGAGTCACACGCACTGAGCTTTCTCTTTACTTTTGTACTTTCTTGTTTTGTTAAGAATATAAGAACGGCCCTACTGGGTCAGACCAAAGGTCCATCTAGCCCATTATCCTGTCTTCCGACAGTGGCCAGTGTCAGGTGCCCCAAAGGGAATGAATAGAACAGGTAATCATCAAGTGATCCATCCCCTGTTGCTCAACCCCAGCTTCTGGCAAACAGAAGCTAGGGACACCATTCCTGCCCATCCTGGCTAATACCCATTGATGGACCTATCCTCCATGAATGTATCTAGTTCTTTTTTGAATCCAGTTATGGTCTTGGCCTTCACAACATCCTCTGGCAAGGAGTTCCACAGGTTGAATGTGTGTTGTGTGAAGAAATACTTCCTTTTATTTGTTTTAAACCTGCTGCCTATTAATTTCATTTGGTGACCCCTAGTTGTTGTGTTATGAGAAGTAGTAAACAACACTTCCTTATCTACTTTCTATACACCAGTCATGATTTTATAGACCTCAATCATATCTCCCCTTAGCCATCTCTTTTCCAAATGTTACTCTTACATTTGGTCAGAATAGGCTTTATTTCAAATCCTCTGGTTTTGTGTTGTGATGTGACTAAACACAGCTCAGTGGTTTGAGCATTGGCCCTGCTAAACCCTGGGTTGTGAGTTCAATCCTTGAGGGGGCCACTTAGGGATTTGGGGCAAAATCAGTACTTGGTCCTGCTAGTAAAGGCAGTGGGCTGGACTCGATGACCTTTCAGGGTCCCTTCCAGCTCTATGAGATAGATATATCTCCATATATTATTAAACCTGAATCTATGCGTTTGCAGCATGCATAACATTTTGATCTAGTGAACAGGGAATTGGTGTGGGAATCAGTGAATAAGGGCTCTGAACTACTGTGTCACTTTGGGCAAGTTAATTCTCTCTGTGCTTTGGTTTCCTCTACTACCCTTTGTCCATGTTGTTTTGTCTAGTGTCACAGGCTGGCTAGGAGGAGTCAAGCTCAGCTTTGCCTGTGATGCAGGAGCTATCTCCCAGATGATCCTGATTTTGGTGGCTTAATTGCAATTTTTGGACAGACCTGAGAAAGGTCAGGAAGGTCTAAAAAGAGAGAGCTCAGTGGTGAAGGGGAAAGCTCCAGGAGAGAGGAAGGAGGTTGGGAGTGCTGCTGCAGTGAAGGGCTTGTTAGGACTGAGGTGGGAAGGAGAACTAGAGAAAGCCATGGGGGAGCAGCGGCTGTAGTAAGCCCTGAAATAAGGGCAAGACTCCAGGTGAGGCAGCCCTGGGAGTTGTCATTCAACTGAGGAATGGAGCATAGCGAAAACTTGAGAGGGATGAAATTTCAAGCCAGTGGAGGGCAGAAGTGGTTTAAGTTTATATTTTCAGTGGGGATTTGTGGGGGACTCCACTGAGGAGCCTTATGAGCCTCTGTCCTGAAAGAAGAGTGAACCTTGAGAGGGTTTGAGGCCTGGGAAGATAGAGCGATCATGGAGCTTTGAGGAAAGGGGTGGAAGGACCCCTGGTCCCAGAGTCAGGGGCTGAAGACCTGACACAAGGCCAACGAGCTAGTTGTGGGTGGGACTTTCTGTTCTCCCAGAGGCGATCTGAGGGGGAACGTTAAGTGACTTGGCCAGAAGGCTGAGTCATGAGAAGAAACAGTCTGCTGCAGGTCTGGAGTAGCAGTCATCAGGTGGTGCCAGGGAAGGAGCCTGCTATGCCATGCCCAGCCACAAGGGGACTTGTTGGCTAGTGAGTTGCTCTTCTACAGCGAGATTGTATTTGCACAATGGGACTCAGATCTAGGTCTCTGCTTGCTGCTGCATAGCTGAAATAATAATAATACTACAGAGCAACGGTGAGCACTATCTTTTACAAGTAGCCTCACTGAAATGAAGATGCACACTAGAGTAAGTGAGATCAGAATCTGACACAAAGTCCAAGGACGAGACAAAATAACCACACCCACAAAAGCACAGATTTCTCCTGGTTTGGAAATTTCCTAAACGTTAAAATGAGGTTTGGATGAAAATAATTATTGCTGAAAAAGTTCAACGTTTTTTTTAAAAAAGGAGCAGGTAGGCAATATGATCTCCCTGCAGATAACTGTCCAGGACTTATATCTGGGACAGAGAAGATAACACATAATGCACAGAAAACAAAGGGTGCAGGGGAGAAACTTGTGAAAAGCTTTCGTCAAAGAAAATTGAATTTAGGGGCTGAATTTGTCCTATAAATCTGGGAGTAAAAATAGCCAAGGCTGGCTGATAGTGGTCTGAAAAATGAGTTCAGTAAGAGCGGTCACAGCTTTGATGGATAGGGGAGCTGCTTCTTATCAGGTCAGGCCAGTAATGGAAAGGCAATGGGATAATCATCAAATAATTCTTTTTACTACCTATCAGTTACACATAAGTGGCTGCTGTACAGAACCAGTTAACTGGTGACAGTAAATCTAAGTTCAGCTTGTACACATGAAATGAGGATCTTGTTACGCTCCTTCCTTCATTCAGTTTTATTTTGTTTTTCTATCTCTGTTGGGATATCACTTGTGGGGTATATTTTTTTAGCCAGCTTCCCTTAGGTCAGTGCATATGGACAGGCCTGGTTACAGAGGGGTTCATGGTTCCCTCTGAAATTGCGCAGGGTGGTATTGGGTGGCCTAGGGGATTGTTAATGGAATACAGTTACTTGTCACTTTCAGGTCATTGGGTTAAATGCAGCTACCTGGGTTGTCCGTGACCAAGCGTCACTTAGTCTGATGATATCTTTGTAGCTTATGTGAAATGAGTTTGCAGTGTCAGTCTAGCTTAATGCAGGCAGGTCTGTCAACGTTACAAACTCTGCCCGAACTGGCAATTCTATTGGTGGTCTCAGCAGAGAGGGAAAGAACTGTATGAGAAGAGGGGACATCTTTTGGAGGAGAGGTAAAACTCAAGTCATCCTGACCACTCATGATCTTTGCAGATCCCATGGCGCTTCTTGCAAGAATAGGAATCTTGATCTGACTTCAGATATTTAACTTGGGAAATTAACATTTTACCTATGTAGAATTTGCCTGCAGCTGCATTTGGATAGAGTGTTCTTCACTTCCTTTGCTAAACTCGAACAGAGTTCTGGTGTGCACATCAGAGATAGTTACATTTTGATGGTGGGGGAAAGAATTCCTATCATGCCACAGTAAATCACTTTGAGACGCTTCTGACCTATGTCCTTATTCCTGCTCCCATTGAAGTCAATAGTAAAACACCCTCTGAGTCCAGTGGGGCTGGTTGGGGCCTTGTAATGACGTATATTGTCACTTTAAGGCCACATGGGGATGTCTTTGGGATCAGGCTACTCCATTCCAGTTCTGCAAAAGACCCAGGGAATGGGAGAGAAAGATAGCTATTGAGAGGGAGAGAAGAAGTAATAAACAGTTGGTTTCTGGAAATCCCCCCGTATCCTGTTCTCCTTAGGCCCAGGACTACCAGCCTTGTAGAACTGGGTGGGGCAGGGCTCTTAGCCAATCAGGGCAAATTCTGGAAAGGAGGCCAGCATATAATCTGCCTCTTCCCTCATAACAGAGTTGATGCTTGATGGAAGAGGCCTGCTGGTATGTGAGTGAGGCTGAATTACTTGGACTTTACCTCCAGACTGCAGAGAAGACTGTGTGTGAACTCCACCCCGGGGGAGCGGAGGAAGTGTCAGGGGACAAAGATAGTTTGGTTGCTGAACATTTCATTTAACGTTCTGTGCACTGGAGAGGCTTTGTTGCCAGTCTGTGTAGAGGCTGTTGGGCGTAATTTAAAGGGCCTGCTGGAAGAGGCTAGCTCAGGGTCGTAGCCTGCTATATGCCCTATCTAACTGTGCTATAAAAATCCTTTGGTAAGATTATAATGCTTAACTACGTCTCACCAGGTGATGGGTTCATCTCCTGGCTTCAGTGTTGTGACGAATCTCTTTAGTTCTTGAGCACTGACAAGATACTTGGTGCTGTGGAGAGAAGAGTTACTGTGGTGATCGGTGTTATATAAATACTGTAGTTAGATGAGAGAGAGGGTGCATGGTCCATGCCACTAGGTGCTTGCAATCTAAGAAGAGAAACCTAGAATTAAACAGGAAGAACTAATGCTGGCACGGCAGAGTAAGTTTGGCTCATTTCTTTAAATATTGTATACTCTCAGGGCCGGCTCCAGGCACCAGCTGAGCAAGCTGGTGCTTGGGGCGGCAGATTGTTGGAGGCGGCATTCCGCCCAATCCTAGGGCGGCACGGCCGCTTTATTTATTTTTTTTTGGTTCTTGTTCCGCTCCGGCCGCCCTGTAGGGGGCGGCGGCGCCGAGAACCAGAGCGCCCTGCAGGGCAGTCCTCTTCCTTCCCTCCCCGCCGACCGAAGCGAAGCCCTCGCGGTAGGCGGCAGGAGGCGGCGCAGCGGGAGGGGCCGCGTGGCAGCGCCCCCGCTGTAGCCCTGGCCACCCCCTTCTCTCTCT
>NW_020664409.1:103951932-104052605 GCF_002925995.2 Terrapene triunguis | reverse complement strand
GGCCGCCCCGTTTTTTTTTTTTCGCTTGGGGCGGCCAAAAAGCCAGAGCCGGCCCTGTATACTCTTCATGGTAGAGAGTGTGTCTTGCTCTGCTCCTACAGCACTCGGTACAATGGAGACCTGACTTGAGTAGGCCCTCTGGCTGCTACCTTAATCCAGATGCAATAACTGTCAAAAGGCAATATACATCCTCCCCCCCACCTCTCTCTGCCCCATATGCACCCCTCTCCACCTGCCCACCCCTACGTGCGCATACACACAGTCTGTGGGAAGATATGTAGTGCTTGATTGCTAGCTATATCCTTCATCAGTAAATCCTGTACCTTTGCGCTTTTCAGTCGCGCCGTAGCCAGCTTCTGGTTTTAATTAGTTATGTGACTTTGTTTCTCTACACCAGAGACTTAAAGGAAAAAATAGTTCCAGTTTCCCAGGCGCCATGTCACACTGCACATCCGTCAAAGAGGCTGTGGGAGTTTTCCAAGAATGGTTTGCTCTGCTTTCCAGATAGCCAGAGTCTTTCGTTCCCTTCAGGGGCAGCCTGACTTAATGTTTACAGAGCGCTAAGTATTAATAATTAGCTAACTAAGCCTCCTCATAGCGCCCCCGAAAGTAATGCTTAGTGTCTCCATGATGGAGACAGGGAGCATGGGCCATCCTGGGACACCCTATCCCCACATGGTAAAGGACAGAGGAAACCCAGGAAACTCTGTCAGGTGACCCTCCGGGACTGTTGCTTCCTACAGCAGACAAAGGTCTTGGGAAATCATGGAGGAGGCAGAGGGTGTTGTGTCCACATCTCATGGTACCCAGGCTATGCAGAGAAAAGAAGCAGTGCTGGTGATGCCCAGCCTTTCCCCTCTTGCTGGGGCAAGGAGCCGGGCTGTAAGCAAACCCACCCTCTCCAGGTGCAAGTGGGGGTTAATGCTGTGTGGCAGAGCTCTGACCTTGCCCCCGTGGGTCCTGCGCTTCTAGGCGGAATATGCTAGCCTCAGTGGCTCACTGTGACCCTCCACGTAGCCCTTCTCTCTTTAGGGCCAGGGTTACAGTCTACTGAGCCCTTTTCATCATAGGCCAGCAAGGAGGTTGGTGAGAGAACTCCCACAGTCTCTGTTGTCCCTAGGGGCTTGTTTTAGAACAGTTTAGCCTCCTGTCCTGACAGGGGCCTGACTTCCCCTCCCAGGAAGTGGGTTGGATTCCTGTAGTGGTGGGTTGGGGGGAACCCAGGCCCGCCCTCTACTCCGGATTCCAGCCCAGGGACCCTAATGGTAGCAGCTGTTGGCAGCCAACCTTTTACTGCCAGAGTTGCTACATTTCCCTGGGCCACTTCCCCACAGCTCTCCTGCTTCTCCCTTCTTCACCCTTACTTTAGGGCTCCCTTATCAATAACTTGAGGGTGTCTTCATTAACCAGCCCTTCAGCCACGCTTCCTCTCCCCTGGCTCTCCTCTGTCTGACTGGAGTGAGCCCTTTTTATAGTATCAGCGGGGCCTTAATTAGAGTCAGGTGGTCACATTAGCTTAATGGCCTCACCTGACTCTTTGCAGGTTAATTGGAGTCAGGTGTTCTCATTAGCCTGGAGCAGCCCCTGCTCTGGTCAGTCAGGGAACAGAAAACTGTTAATCCAGTGGCCAGTATATCTGCCTTCTGCTATTCTGCTGTACTCAACTGGCCTGGGTCTATCACAGCTGGTAGGAACAGAATGAACTCCACTGTGATATCAGCACGGATAACGACAGTGTTCTGCACAGACGGCAGCTGCTTCCTGATCTCTCCCCTCCTCAGAGGGCCCCTTCTGAAGGTTCCACACCATAGACTAAAGGTCTGCCTCTGCCTCCCAGAGAGGGATGAATCACGAGCAGAGGCCCTGATCTTCTGTACCCCTCCCCCATGCTGCCACAGACTCTTGCTCCCCTTACAGGTGACAGGAAATATGGGATTCAGAGAGGTTGAGTGAATTGTCCAGGGACGCAGAGGAAACTGGGTGGCAGAGTCAGGATCAAGGAGGACAGATCTCTTCCAGGCTCAAATGCAGGGAATGCTCATTCAAATCAAAATCCTTTGAGTACATCCACTTAGTCTGTGAGTCCAGAAATGCCTGACCTGTGCGTCCTACTAGTCTAGAATAACCTACTTTTCCTAGAAGAGTTGATCAAGATGTTGCCTGATGTAGTGGTGAATTCCATAAGTCTCCCTGTCCTAGGAGATGTTAGCATCCACTGTGGGTAATAGAATAGCCTGAACTCTACATGTTATATTTCTCATAAACAATCTCTGGACCTGTGAAAACACCGTTGGCCATATTTTGGACTGGATTTAGGCATAATTAATGGAAGGACCACCCTCCAATTCTGGTCAGGTGCTCTGTCCTGCAGGTGAAAATGAAAACTTCTCTTTGCAAATCTGGAGCTGGACTGGTGACTGTCTCTGACAAGGGAAAGGAGGATTGGTCTACCTGCATGCAGAGCTAAATGCCTACTTCTAGTTGTAAAACAAAATTTCCCTCAATAATGTTGTGCGCTCACCCTCCCCAGCAACCACACTCACTCACTGACACAGCCATAAAGGGGCAAATCAACAAATCTAAAAATCCTGTATATGCTGGAAAAAGAAACTGACCTCCTGCAGGCCTGAGCCAGGATCAGGGTCCCATCGTGATAGGAACTGTACACACAGCTGCCCTGAAGAGCTTACAATCTTAAAATACACAGACATAGGTGGAAGAAAGGAATGATCGCTATCCCCATTTTACAGATAGGAAACTGAGGCACAGAGAGGTTAAGTCAGTAGTTCTCAGCCTCTCCAGATTACTGTACCCCTTCAAGAGATGGATTTGTCTTGTGTATCCCAAGTTCCACCTAACTTAAAAACTACCTGCTTACAAAATCAGACATAAAAATACAGAAGTGTCACAGCACACTATTACTGAAAATTTGCTTACATTCTCATTTTTACCGTATAATTACAAAATAAATGGCACCCCCCCCAGATTGAGATATAATATAGAGAGCAGTATAAACAAATTGTTGTCTCTATGAAATTTTAGTTTGTCCTGACTTTGCTAGCGCTTTTCATGTAGCCTGTTGTAAAACTAGGCAAATATCAAGATTAGTTGATGTATCCCCTGGAAGACTCTGCGTACCCCCAGGGGGACATGTACCCCTGGTTGAGAACCACTGGATTAAGTTACTTGCCCAAGGTCTCCCACAAAGTCTGTGGCAGAGTTGGGACTTGAACCCAGCACATTTGAACTGTTGCCTGCAATAGGATGGGACTGGACTTGATGACCTCGGCGGTCCTTGTGTTCTTATGACATCCTAAAATCACAGCAAGTGATACACTATGTGCTATAGGTAATCAGTCAGCCTCAAGATGTGAGGTTGTCACTAACGTGTCCTTGTGCACGTGCAGCCTTTGTTTGAGATGCATAAGCATTGTAGCTGATGTCCCCTGAGCAGTCTGGGTGTTGCCATTCAGGCAAAGGGCACAGATGGAGCAGAGAGAGGACTAGCAGCGAAGGGATGCCTGAGCGGGGAGAGTGCCGCTCCTTTGGAAGGGCTTTCGCTCGCTCCTGGAATAACACAGCCTTGGTTTAACTCAGGGGGAAATGACACTTTCTCTCCTCCCATCCCCCGCGACAAGCTGATTAGGAGTTTCTTGGTGTCTACGCTTCTCCTTGGGCTGCTACCCCAGTTGACTGCAAGGATGACGCAGCAGCAGCTTGTGGCTGACTCACCCTGTCCCCGTCTCTGTGATGAACCACAGGCAGGAGGGGCACAGAATAGTTGTCTGTTTCCCTAGCTTAAATTCCTGCTTCTCTGTGTAGCCAGCGAGATGCTCCTAGCAATGGTGAGTGAGTGTCCTGTTCCAGGGAACCTTTGGGCCCACTCACTACAGATAGTTGTTTCTTGTGATATCCAGCATACCCACAGATTCCTACCAGCCTGCCTTTTTTTGATTGGAGACATACAGTACAAAAAAGACAATAAAAAAGCCAGAAAGATGGTTCCTGGCACAGAGGTGAATGCAGTAGTCTTTCACCCATGTCAAGGAAGGGGGAGAGATTTTTGGGATCTGAATAAGAGCAGCACAGAAAGGCAGATGATCGGATCTGAGCCAGAAAACCACAAGCAAGTACATACAAACATCCCTGTCGTACAGGGATGTTTGTACGACAGCTGCATGTCGTACAAACATCCCTGTCTGTCTGTGGCACCGTCTTGGGACGTCTGATAAATCTCCTCTTTGTCTCAGCCTGAATTAAAAAGCATAACTCCCCTTTGTCACCGGCGTCCTTTACACTCATGCTTGTTCTTCAACACTGCCTCCCAGTAACCTGACTCCTCCCCAGAGCGAATGCACGGTGGAGTCTCTTTGAATCTTTATCTTGCTGTCTGACATGGTTTTACTCTGAACACTGTGTGACTTTGCAAATTATAATCCGATTTGAAAGCGATACTTATCAAAAGCAGTGTAAGTTACTTACATTATAAATCCTCAGCTTCAATAAAAATGGTCTAGGCATCAGACACACACAAAAATTCTCTGTCCAGAATGTAATGTTATAATCTGTCAAGGGCTCTTGTTTGGTGCTAGGGTTCAAATTCTTGTGTGTAATGCAGGAGTCGGCATCGTTTAGATGATCTAGATTTTGAGTCCTTAGACTACTGATCGCTCCGTTTCCCAAGCTGCTTCACCTTCTGTTCCTTACGCCAAGAGTCTTATTTCCCTGGGTCACAGAGCATCACATCACCTCATCAGCAAACAGTTTGTGACATCAGCATCCAGGAGTTCAAAGGCTGACCTGGCTAATGTTGCCTCTCTTCTTGTCCTCTCAAGGACAGCCACAGCCACACGATGCAACATCTGGCAGGAAGGGAAAAACGAACGGGAATGATAAGCCTGAAGCTCTCTTCTTCTTCTTCTTCTTCAAAAAAAAAAATAGGAATGAAAATCTAATGCTTATGAAAATGTGGGGTTCTTTTGCTATGGACTCGTTCGATGCCTAGCCCTATGAGATCCTTGGCTACGACTGGGGTTTGTAGGTTCTACAGTAATACAAATAATCAATAATCATTACACTGGCTAGAGTCCGGTTTAACCCAGGCAGACAGTGTGTATGCCCTCTGTGACAAAGTTCCTCCTCTATCTTGGTGGGTCCTGCGCTTATTGGCGGATTTTCTTGTCTCAGAGATTCACCATGTGGGTTGGGGAACAGCCCAGAGACCTTCCCCTATGGAAGAACCCACAGTCCAGGTCAATTGGGAGATTTGGGGGGAACCCGGGCACCCCCTCTACTGCGGGTTCCAGCCCAGGGCCCTGTGGACTGCAGCTGTCTATAGTGCCTCCTGTAACAGCTGCATGACAGCTACAACTCCCTGGGCTACTTCCCCATGGCCTCCTCCAAACACCTTCCTTATTCTAACCATAGGACCTTCCTCCTGGGGTCTGATAACGCTTGTGCTCCTCAGTCCTCCAGCAGCACACCCTCTCAGCTCCTTGCACCTCTTGCTCCCAGCTCCTGACACTCGCACCACAAACTGAAGTGAGCTCCTTTTAAAACCCAGGTGCCCTGATTAGCCTGCCTTAATTAATTCTAGCAGTTTCTTCTTAATTGGCTCCAGGTGTCCTAATTAGCCTGCCTGCCTTAACTGGTTTTAGCAGGTTCCTGATTACTCTAGTGCAGCCCCTGCTCTGGTCACTCAGAGAACAGCAAACTACTCATCCAGTGACCAGTATATTTGCCTTCTACCAGACTCCTGTACCCCACTGGTCTGGGTCTGTCACACCTCCTACATAGTGCTGCCATGGCATAGCTTTCCCAGTGTGTAACACTCTTGATATTTTAGCTCTGGCTTGCCTCTGATCAGTGATGTGAAAAGATCTGTGATACAAAAAAATACAATGTCATCCAGGGACCAGGACCAGCCCATCAAACTCATTCCTCATTTGGCTTAAACAATCCTGGAAGTTAGAAGTGAGAGGCTAGGACAGTGGTTTTTAACTCTTTTATACCAGGACGCCCTCTTCCAAATCAGGATCACCTTGACTCTACCCTCCCCATCTAGCCAGAAGCCTCTTATCAGTAGCAAGGACAGGATGGTTGTGACTCCCTAACACCTGTTTGTGAACCCCATAGCGAGACCCTAGATTCCTACACTAAGTCACTGTGCCACCTGCTTACTGAAAACCTGATCTGGAATAGGCTGTAGTTAGGCACTGAAGCTTCCAAAGATCTTCAGAGCCTGAAGAATCTATTCAGGTTTGGGATGGCTGAACATGGGAGCAGGACCATCAACTGCCTTTTACCATGCAGGACCTGAAGAGCACCACATATGGATGTCAGGAATGGAGGAGGGAATCCCTCATCCAACAGGTTCTCCTCTGCTAGTGCTGCTACCGGTGGTAGATAATCACAAGACATTCCTAGAAGAAATAGTGCAATTTAGGAATTGCCAAACTGGTGTTCAGACCCATGGTCCACTCTTCTGTGTCTGATGGTGGTCAGTGCCAGATGCATCTGAGGCAGGCAAACGAAATCCCAAAGTAGGCAGATAGGGAGTAATCTGCCTCCGTGAGGGTCTTGGCTTAGACCCTGAAACATGAGGTTTTAGATCTCTTCCCAAACTCTTCTTTTAGCATTAGCTATTATAAGTCTGGCTATTTATTCATATAATTATACACCCCATCTTTGAATCATGCGGAAGTCTTGTCCCCAGTGGTATCTGGTGGCAGTGAATTCCGTAGGTTTATTATCCAACTGAGTGGGAAAGTGTTTCCTCTTCCGTTTTGAATTTGCCACCTTTCAATTTTATTGAATGTCCCCTTGCTCTCGTGTTATGAGACAGGGAGAAAAATAGTAGTTTCAACTCTTCCTGTAAGCCAGGGCTGAAGATATTAAGGCAGACCGGGGTGAATTCAAAGGATGTCTTGCAGTTCCAAAAGAGGGCATTGTACGCGAGACTGCACCTGCCTTTTCACACTTCATGGGGTTGAACGTTATGAATCACTAAATTCTAATTGCTGCAGGTTTCATGGAAGAAAAGCTTGTAATGCTGCCTGGCCCTCTCTGTACCTGAGGTGTGTGTCATTTAGGGTTACCATACGTACGGATTTTCCCGGACATGTCCGGCTTTTTGGGCCTCAAATCCCCGTCCGGGAGGAAATCCCAAAAAGCTGGACATGTCCTGGAAAATAGGGAGGGAGGGGTTGTGGGGCTTGGGTCTGGGCTGGAGTCGCTGGGGCTGGCGGTGCTCGGCCGGCGGTGCTCGGCCAGGGCCGGTGCCGGTGCCGAGCTGGACCCGCTCGGTCAGAACTGGGGCCCGAGCTGAGCTGGGCTGGAGCTGCTGGGACCGTGGCCGGGGGTGCCCAAGCCGCTGGGGCCGGCGGTGCTCGGCTGCAGCCGCTCGGCCAGAACCGGGGCCGGCGGTGCCCGGGCCGCTGGGGCCGGCGGTGCTCAGCTGCAGCCGCTCGGCCAGAACCGGGGCCAGCGGTGCCCGGGCCGCTGGGGCTGGCGGTGCCCGGGCCTCTGGGGCCAGTGGTGCTATGCCAGGGCCAGTGCCGGGCCGGAGCCGCCAGTACTCGGCCGCCGGCCGCCGGTGCTCGGCAAGGGCCGGTACTGGGCTGGAGCCAATTGGCCGGAACCGGGGCCCGAGCCAAGCTGGGCCGGAGTCGCCGGGGCCAGAGCGGGCCGGAGGCGCTCGGCCGGAACCAGGGCCGGCGCCCCAGGGTCCGAGCAGAGCCGAGCGGGAGATGCCGGGGCCAGAGCCTCTTGGCCGGGGCCGGCTGGCTGCCGGAGGGAGCCACTCGGCCGGGGGGACCGGACTGGGCCGTGCCTCCTCGCGCCCCGCCACCGCCCCAGCCCCAGCCCCAGCCCCAGCTTACCTGCTGCCTCCCTGTTTCAGGCTTCCCGCGAATCAAATGTTCGCGGGAAGCAGGGTAGGGGGAGGAGCAGGGGGCGGAGCTTTCAGGGGAGGGGGCGGAGTTGGGGTGGGGCAGGGTGGGGAAGGGGTGGGGTTGGGGCAGGGCCGGGGGCCCGTGGACTATCCTCCTTTTTTTAAATTAAAATATGGTAACCCTAGTGTCATTCCTCCTGTGCTATTGAACAAAGTGTATCGCTGTCTTGGTCATAGGTGCCGACTCTGTGTGCGCTCTGGGACTGGAGCACCCATGGGGAAGAAATGGTGGGTGCTGAGCACCCACCAGCAGCCCCCCATCAGCTCCTCCCCACAGTGCCTCCTGCCCGCTGGTGGGCCCCGCCGATCAGTGCCTCCCCCTCCCTCCCCACGCCTCCCGCCTGCTGCAATCAGCTGTTTCGCGGTGTACAGGAGGCTGGGGGGAAAGGGGGAGGAGCGAGGACACGGCGTGTTCAGGGGAGGGGGCAGAACGGGGTTGGAAAAGGTGGGGCGGGGGTGGGAAGAGGTGGGGCAGAGGTGGGCCTTGAGGGAAGGGGTGGAGTGGGGGCAGGGCCTGGGGCAGAGCCGGGGGTCGAGCACCACCCGGCACAATGGAAAGGCGGCGCCTGTGGTCTGGGTGGCTGAAGCATGACTCTTTTGTTGCTGAGTAATATTTGATGCAACATTCCAATGTTGTCTCTTTGTTCCCACCAAGCTATAGCCCATGGTTGCCATGTGGCTCCAAAGCTATGTAGCTGTGATGGAAGTGGGAGTTTTCTGTAATATTTTTATGAACTATCTGTATGACGCAGTACCTGTCACCTGGGTACCCAGTGGGTGCAGAAGGGTTAAAATGGTGTTGCTGGTGCAAAGCAGGAGACATGAGAGGTTTGTGTCACACACGTGTGTCATTAAGGACTGGCTGGAATCAACCCCTGTGAATGGAAGACCCTGACAGAGACGATGGAACCTAAGGACTGAACAGTTAACACTTATCAGTGGGAGGCTCCCAGCAGGCTGAATGTGAGAACTCCGCATGGCTTTGCAGCTGGAGGATAATGGGTGGAGATGATAGGAAGTGGTGATAAGAATTGGGCTCACAGAGACTCAGGCCTTGGCTACACTTGCAGATGTACAGCGCTGTGAGTTAAACCTGACTTCGTGCAGCTGAGTAGGGAAAGCGCTGCAGTCTGTCCACACTGACAGCTGCCCAGCGCACTGTCGTGGCCACATTTGCGGCAATTGCAGCGCTATTGGGAGCGGTGCATTATGGGCAGCTATCCCACAGAGCACCTTTCCCATTCTGGTGCCGTGGGTTGTGGGAAGGGGGCGTGGGTGCGGGGGATTCTGGGTCCTGTCCCAATGCCCCGTGATGCATCGCTTTACATCCCAGAAATCCCTTTGTTTCCGTCCACCTTTGGCACCATCTTTCAACGGTTTCTGTGCAGCGCGATCTGTCTGCGGGAAATGGAGTCCGAACTGCTGCGGCATATGCTGACGAGTCTCGCCAGCACGTCATGTTTGGCTGTCGAACTATTCCTTAAGATCCAAAGTGACAGTGAGAGTGAGGGTGAGGAGTCCGACGATGCTATCGAGCCGCGTAACGCGTACGACACGAAATTGCTTGTGGCATTCATGGACATGCTCAGCACCATGGAACGCCGCTTTTGGGCTCGGGAAACAAGCACCGAGTGGTGGGATCACATCGTCATGGAAGTCTGGGATGACGAGCAGTGGCTGCAGAACTTTCAGATGAGAAAAGCCACTTTCATGGGACTGTGTGAGGAGCTTGCCCCCACCCTGCGGCGCAAGGACATGAGATTGAGAGCTGCCCTGCCAGTGGAGAAGCGGGTGGCTATTGCAATCTGGAAGCTGGCAACTCCAGACAGCTACCGGTCGGTCGCAAACCAGTTTGGAGTGGGAAAGTCGACCGTTGGAATCGTGTTGATGCAAGTTTGCAAGGCCATTAATTGCATCCTACTTAGAAGAACCGTGACTCTGGGTAACGTGCAGGAAATAGTGGATGGCTTTGCACAAATGGGGTTCCCTAACTGTGGAGGGGCGATAGATGGGACGCACATTCCTATTCTGACACCACCCCACCTAGGATCCGAGTACGTTAATTGGAAGGGGTATTTCTCTATGGTTCTCCAGGCACTTGTGGATCACCTTGGGCGTTTCATTGACATTAACACAGGCTGGCCCGGAAAGGTGCATGACGTACGCATCTTTCGGAACACTTGGCTGTTCAGGAAGATGCAGGCCGGGACTTTTTTCCCAGAGCGGAAGATCACGGTAGGGGAAGTTGAAATGCCCATTGTGATCCTTGGAGATCCCGCTTACCCGTTAATGCCGTGGCTCATGAAACCCTACACAGGGAGCCTTGACAGCAGCAAGGAACGGTTCAACTACAGGCTGAGCCGGTGCCGAATGACTGTGGAGTGTGCCTTTGGCCGTTTAAAGGGCCGCTGGCGATCTCTGTATGGGAAGGTGGACTTGGCCGAAAACAGCATCCCCGCGGTTATCTCCGCGTGATGTGCCCTCCATAATATTTGTGAAGGGAAGGGTGAAAGCTTCACTCAGGCATGGACCTCCGAGGTTCAACACCTGGAGGCTGAATTTGCACAGCCAGAGAGCAGGGCTATTACAGGGGCCCAGCACGGGGCTGCAAGGATTAGGGATGCCTCGAGGGAGCAATTTGAGGCTGAAAACCAGCAGTGATATCTGGTGCCCTGCACAGGAGTGAAGTGCAGTAGTTCCAATCTTTAGGAATCAGTGTCTGCTAAGCAGACAAGCACACTTGCAGTGCCTGTTTATTTCCTGGGCTAAGGAGTCTTTTACTATATGCAATAATAAAGAATGTTTTCAAACCCAAAGAATCCATTTATTGAAAAGAAAAAAATGTATTTATTGAAAAGAAACAAGGGGGTGGAGTGGGGAACAGTACAATCACAGATTCGCGTATGTCCTGTCTGGTGTGCTGTGCAGTGAGTGCTGCACTTCAGGACAGCTATACTGCATGGTGATGGGGGGTTGAGTGCAGAGGGTAAGGGTCGTGGTTTTCAGGGCTCGGTGGTGAAGATACTGGTGTTGGAGGCAGCGGGTGACGTGAAGAACACGGAAGTTGGGGAAAGTGGGTTGGAGGTGACAGTGGGGCACAACGGAAAGAGTTTTGGGACAAGGGCTGTGCGGGGGGGGTGGCATTTGCGGTACTGCTCCTCTTTCTGCATGGGTACCAGCTCCTGGATAGCATCTGCTTGGCGCTCCAGGATGCTTATGAGCCTATCAGTGCTTTGCTGCTGGTGCGCGGTGCTTTGCCGCCGGTGCGCTGCGTTTTCCTGGCGGATCGTGCTTTCTCTCTCCCTCCAGTTCTGTGCTTTCTCATTCTCTTTAATAGATTGCCACATCACTTCTTGCAGCATGTCTTCTTTGCTTTTTCACGGTCTCTTCCTGAGTCTTTGCAGTCTCTGAGCAGGCGATAAGAGGGATGGCTGAGGTCTCAAGGTTGATGCAGCTGTATAGGCAAAATGCAACATTTAACAGAGGCAGCATTGTTTATACCAGACAGAGTAATGATTCCCCCCGCACTTAAGGAGTAGAAAACACACAGGGTCTACACAATAGCATAATTTTTCCATCCGAAACAGAGCACACATATCCCACGGGAGCCTCAAAATGGTGAGTAAGGGGGACTGATTGTTTCAGGGCTGCACTGTCCTCTGGATTTCTGTGCCTTGGGGAGAGCCAACACCTTCAGGGGGCACCTACACTGAACACTGTCCCAACATTTTCCACAGGAGTTCGTCCTGGACGATATCTCGCTGCTGAGGGTGACCTGGGAAGCAAGGGAGGGTCTTCTACAGCAATGCGGCTTCCGCCCTGGCCCATATGCAGCTTGCCTGTGTGCAGCAATGGTTCCCCCACCCCCCGCGGCACAGTGGCGCGGACACGTTAGCCTGGCTGGGACAAGGACCACGGTGGCTCTCCCGATAAACCTGCGAAGCGCATTGCACACGTTCTGGATGAGACATTCGAGGAGATTACCGAGGCCGATTACCGCAATGTGATAAACCACATCAATGCACTATTCCGCATCTAGGCATGCATGCCTAACCCTCCTCTCCCAAAGAGCCCGCACCGAAAAAATTCCTTCCTGAAAAAAAAAAACGCTTACCGGGAACCTGCTCTTCTGTTTGTCCTCCACCAAGTACCGGCCGCTGCGACTGGCTACCTTCGTCCTGGCTCAAGAAGAGCTCCTGGCTGCATGGCTCCAGGGATTCCGGGGTGTCTCCATCCGGCCCACCACCATCACTCCCGTTTTCCTCCTCCTCCTCTTCTTCCTCCTCCTCCCCCTCCCCCCCACACCGGCTCTGAAGTGTCCATGGTGGTGCTCGGAGTGAAGGTAGGGTTAAGCCCAAGTATCGCATCCAGCTCTTTGTAGAATCGACAGGTCGCGGGGGGAGCACCCGAGTGGCCGTTTGCGTCGCGGGCTTTGCGGTAGGCACTCCGCAGCTCCTTCACTTTAATCCTGCACTGCAGGGCGTCCCGGTCATGGCCCCTTTCCATCATGTCCTTTGATACCTTCCCGAAGGTATCCTAATTCCTACGGCTGGAGCGCAGCTGGGACTGTACAGCTTCCTCCCCCCAAACACTGATGAGGTCCAGCAACGTGCCATTGCTCCATGCTGGGGCTCGCTTGGCGCATGGAGGCATGGTCACCTGGAAAGATTCGCTGATAGCACTCCACACCATGCCGGGCTGAGCAAACAGGAAGGGGATTTTTAAAATTCCCGGGGAATGTAAAGGGTGGGTCACATGGTTGGTTACCTGAGGCCAGGGCAGTAGAGTTTGAACTGATGACCAGAGTGGCTAGAACAGGCATTGTGGGATACTGCCGAATAATTCTGGAGGCCATTCACAGCGCATTGGGCGGCCACACTGGCGCCGCAGCGCTGCAGCGGCAGCGCAATACTCCCTATTCCTCTCGGGGACGTGGAGTACATGCAGCGCTGCAACCACGGAGATACAGCGCTGCAAATGCCTTGCAGTGTGGATGGGGAGTGAGTTACAGCACTGGGGGAGCCTTTACAGTGCTGTAACTCGCAAGTGTAGCCAAGGCCTCAGGGTTCTTGGTGGGACTAAAGCCTTGTCTATGCTACAGAGTTTTGTTGACTCAAGTTAAGCTGACGATCAAAAACCGGTTTAACTCCATCACTTGTGCATTGTCCACACAATGCTCCTACTGTCGGGGGAGCGTGTCCCCAGTTGATGCTCTAGCATCAGCAGTGAGAGCAATGCACTGTGGATAGCTATCCCCACTGTGCTACTCACCACCTTCTGCAGCTAGCAGCTGTGGGAAGGCGGAGTGGATCGCAGTGCATCATGGGTGCAGGCTCAACATCCCATGATGCAGTTTTTTCTGTCCCATCATTCCATGGGCTTCCGACTGTGTTTCATGCCATTTTTCAACGACCCCTGTTTACTGAGTGCCTGTTGTCAGAAAGGATGGATCCTGCGCTGCTCTCTACTGTTGGGGTCATGTTTATGAACACATTGTGGCTGGTCATGCAGTAGATCATGAGCTCCCAATCTAAACATGAATCCGAGGTGCCTGTCCTGCTGCATGCTATGGAAAGAAACAACACCAGAATACTTTTGGCATTCATGGAGCAGCCGCACATGGTGGACTATTGCTTTTGGGCTTGGGAAACAAGCACTGAGTGGTGGGATCGCATTGTTATGCAGGTCTGTGATGATGAGCAGTGGCTGCAGAACTTTAGGATGTGGAAAGCCACCTTCCTGGAACTGTGTGCGGCGCTCACCCCAGCCCTCTGGTGCAAAAACACCAAAATGAGAGCTACCATCTTGGTGGAGAAGTGTGTGGTGATCCCTGTGTGGAAGCTGGCAACTCCAGACTGCTACCTGTCAGTCACAAATCAGTTTGGAGTTGGGAAGTTCACCGTTGGGGCTGTGTGGTAACGCAAGTGTGCAGGGCAATTAATCGCATTCTGCTATGAAGGACTGTGATTCTTGGAAATGGGTGTGAAATAGTGGATGGCTTTGCAGCAATGGGATTCCCTAACTGCGGCAGGGCGATAGATGGCATGCATACCCCAATTTTGACCCCAGACCATCTTGCCACAGAGTACGTCAATAGAAAGGGGTACTTGTCTGTGGTATTGCAGGCGCTTGTGGAGCACTATGGTTGTTTTACTGATATTAACACAGGATGGTCAGGCAATGTGCATGACACATGCATCTTCAGGAACACTGACCTGCATAGAAAGCTGCAAGCAGGGAATTTCTTTCCAGACCAGAAGATTCCAATGGGGCGGTGTTGAAATGCCCATAGTGATCCTGGGAGATCCAGCCTACCCCTTACTCCCATGGCTCATGAAGCCTTACATGGGAAATCTAGACAGCAGCAAGGAGCGCTTCAACAATAGGCTGAGCAGGTGCAGAATGACCATGGAATGTGTCTTTGGCAGATTAAAAGCATGCTGATGCTAGCTTTATGGCAGGTTAGACTTAAATGAGGAAAATATTTCCATGGTCATAGCGGCCTGCTGTGTGCTGCATAATATTTGTGAGGCTAAGGGTGAAAATTTCCCCCTGGGGTGGAGTGTTGAGGTGGATCGCCTGGCTGCTGATTTTGAGCAGCCAGATACCAGGACCATTAGAGGGGCACAATGGAGTGTGTGGGGGGGAAGGTGGTATTCAAATCAGGGAGGCTTTGAAACACCATTTTGACAATGAGCTCCAGTAATGTGTCTTTCTATACATCACTCTGCCATGCTTTGTTAACTGGCCGCTGTGCGTGAACATTTTGATGATAGCTTCCCGATCGTGATTTGTAGTCTGCAATTGTTCCAACTGCCATTGTGTATTAATTCCAGCAGCAACCACCGTGTGTAGGAGACAAAGACTGATTATCTTTCAGAGAGTATGTTTTTATTAAATACCAATTAACCACACACAGAAAACGTTTGGTGGAAAGGGAGATAACAGTGAAGGGCAGTGTCTTGATGTAGGCTCTCATAGCTGTGTGTAACTCCAGCTCTCATTTTGGAAGCTGTCCGAAGGGGTAGAGTGAATATGAGCTGGGAAGATGCAAGGAATGCATGGAAGGAGTTTGGAGAGAGCATACCAAGCACTTCAATATCGGCTGCAAGGGAGGGGGAGCACATATGTATTCTGCCTGCAACGGGAATAGGCACTTCAACATCTTTGTTTGTTCCTCCATCACTTTTATCATCCACCCCTGGCCCTTTAAAATATGCTCCTGACTCTCCTTTCAGTCCTGCCTGTCTAGTTTGATTTTCATTTACAGTCTCTCTCCACGCCCTGTGTTCTTGTTTTTCTGTATCTGAGGATTGGAGCACCTCTCTAAACATGTCCTCTTTGCTTCTCCTCGGTCACTTCCTTATCTAGCAGAGGCGCTCCACCGGTGTGTAGGGGGTTTCCCTGAAGGCCGCTTCTGCTGAAGCACAAGAAACAATAAACAGAAGCATGATTGTTAGTACACTCAGAGTGCATAACATCGAATCATGATAGTAAAATACATCTCTTTTAAAATACAAATCAGTTTCTCACTGTCCCTTGGCTAGCACACAGCTCAGTGAATGCCCTAAACATGGTGAGTTCGGCCAGGGGAAGGCACACTCAAGATGGGGCAAAGGGTGTAGGCAGTTTTTTAAGGAGACCACTGCAAGCAACTAGGGACAACATTGCAAATTGCCACCATTTTCCACAGGCAGGGATCATTGAAGCTGATATCTCACTACTGAAGGTAAGTAGTAGCATCTCCTGCATTCTTGTGGCTTCAGACTGGGTATCTACGCTGCTCGGCTGTGTGCCACTTTGGTTCCTGCACAAATGATTGCTGATTGGCGTGGGAAAGTGTCCTACAACGGGGGAAGGAACAAAACAGTTCTGCCAAGGAACCTTCAGCAGAAGATTGGCGAGTACCTCCAGGAGAGTTTCCTAGAGATCTCTCTGGAGGATTCCCATGAAATCTCAGTGTGTATTAACACACTATTCTGCCCCACTGCATAGCTGCACGGGGGAATGTGAAGCACACACAGACACAGCTAGTTTTGTACATTTCTAACCCTTAACCCACTTCTAGCATATAACAAAGCAAAGGACAGCTCTACCGCTCATAACTGAGCAGCATCAACTCAGAAAGGTCACTTACCAGAGCTCCCCTCTCCTGCTTCATGCGCACCAGAGTCGGAGTGCTGGGACTGGCTTGAACTCTTCTGGGTCGAGAAAAGGTCCTGGCTTGGCCTGGTACCAGACAATCCTATCGCCGGTCCCATCTCATCCACCACTTCGTCCTCGGGGTTGAGTCCACTGTCCGCTATCTCCAGCCTCCCCACCCCCAAGTATCCACGGGGCTCTTGGTGGTGGAGGTGTGGTCGCCACTGATTATTGCATCTAGCTCCTTATAGAAGTGGCAGCACAGCACCAGAGCAATAGTTTGACTCCCTTGACTTCTGGTACACCTGCCTCAGCTCCTTTATCTTCGCATGGCACTGAGGCGTGTCCCATTCATAGCCTTTATCCAACATGCCACGTGAAATCAGACTGTAGGTATCAAAGATCCTATGGCTGGAGCGGACCTGGGACTGCACAGCCTCCTCTTCCCACAGAGCCAGCAGATCCACAACTCAGGTGCGCTCCAAGTGGGAGAGCGTTTGCTGCACGGAGCCTCCATGGTCAGCTGAGAAGATGTGATGTGAGCTCTTGACACCGAGCAAACAGGAAGTAGAATTTCAAAAATTCCCAGGCCTTTAAAGGGAGATGGGCAGGTGCCTGTGTACCTGGATGCAGGGCAGTGGATTTCAAACTGCTGACCAGAGCAGTCAGGATGGGCATTGTGGGACACTCCTGGAGGCCATTTACAGCAACATAACCAAGCATGGTGTCTACGCTGACACTTCGTCAATACAACTTTGCCGCAAAAAGCTCTACACCTCTCGTCAAGGTGGTTTTATTTTGTCAGCAAAGCAGGAGAGTTTTGTCGGTGGAAGGAGTATTGTAATGTGTATATCCCCACTGTTTTGTCAACAAAAGCTGACTTTTGTCGACAAAACTCTGTAGTGTAGACAAGGCTTTAGACAAAGGACCAAAGAGAGAAAGGAAACAAATATGGTTCCTACAGCAGCTAAAGCCCTGGCTTTAGCCAGTATGGACTGTCTTAACCTTTGCTGCCCTATGTTAAGCTAAGGACTTCCCGGTGTTGTATTCCAGTTGACTAATAAACCCTTCTCTGTTTTGAAAAGGCTGCATGGAGTTGCTGCAGTTACTTGCTGATATGCGCTGGTCCCTGTAGAGGATAAAAGTCTCTGAGAAACAGGAGTGCTGGAGCTCAAGGCTCAGCCGAGGAGGTGCTGGGGCCATGTGGCCTATCCTTGTGGGAAAGTGTGACCCGTGTGGGGTCTGGCATGCTGCAGGAGTTCAAGGGGGAACAGGCTGAGAGGAAAGTGTTGTGGGGGAGAGGAACATTACCGTCTGGGGCAATAGGCTCAAGGGGTGACTGGGACACAGAGGGGAACTTTTCCACCCTTCAACTTCCCTTTGACTCCAGTTCTCAGTCTGTTCTTCTCTGAGCCCCTGGGCTGTCCCTTCTTACCTTCCTGCCAGCATGGGCATGAGCAACTGGCTGCTGCCAATGCCACCTCCTCCACTTAGTGTTTCCATACTGTCTGCAGGGAGGTGGGGGTTGTACATGATGTGCAGCAGAGATGTACTCTCTGACCTGAGTGTCCAAGCTATAGCTGTCCTTGGTGGCTTAGAGTCTCTGCAGGAGAAGCCCTGCTTGGACCCTGCAGCCCTGCTTGCTCCGGAGGGGAAGTTGTAGTTGGAGCTGGAACAAGCTCACAAGTAGAGATGAGAGAAATTCAGAATTTCTGTCCTAAGGAATGTGTCAACATTTCAACACTTGCTTTTGTCCCATCTCCCATCATGCACCCAGAGTCATGTGTAGTCCTTTAGGGAGTCTGTTCCCTATGAGAGAATGGGGGCCTGAACTACAACTCCCATAAGGCAATGTACTAATAAGCCATGCAGTCTAATGTTTTACTGAACTGATTCAAAAGACCTTTTATGTCTCTAGCTAGTTTAATCTCGTTTTGTGCCTTGGCCTTTCTAATTTTGTCCATACATACTTGTGTTATTTGTTTATATTCATCCTTTGTAATTTGATATAGTTTCCACTTTTTAAAGGATTCATTTTTGAGTTTCAGATAATTGAAGATCTCCTGGGTAAGCCAGGGTGGTCTCTTGCCAAACTTCCTATCTTTTCTACGCAGTGGGATAGTTTGCTCTTGTGCCCTTAATAATGTCTCTTTGAAAAATATTCTGATTGCTTGTCCTGTCATATCTAGGGCAGAGCTGTCCATAGCATTTTTTCTTGCCAGACCTGTGAAGTGCTTTGCCACCTAGATCAGGATGCTGTGATATTACAGGCTAATATCTTGTTTCCTATCAGATTTTTAGACAGGTCGTGTTCAGCTGATATTGCAAAGTATTCCTTGACTCACAGAAGAGCTCAAATACTGTAAGTCTTGAATAAAGCTACAGAAAAACTAAATTCTGCAGAAATCATGATATAAAATAGCTACAGTCAATAAAATGTGCCGTCCTGTGTAGATGTGGTGGTCAGGAATGGAATCAGAACCCTGAAAGTGGAAGGGGAATTTAGATAGGCATAATCTAACCCCCCAAGTAACAGATGAGCATGCCCTGCAACATATATTAATTCAGGAATGCTCTTCACAGTTGTAAACACGTCAGTATCGCTTCCTTTTGGCTCCAAGAGGTGCAGTGGTCTAGTCAGAGCAGGGGAGAGGAATCTGGGACACTTGGGTATCATTTCCAGCTCTGTCGCTGAAGGGCTATGTAGAAACTTACTTGACTTCTCTGTGCTTTACCTACCTATGTAATGGATGTAACAATACTTACCTACCTTCCAGGGGTGTGGAGACTTTTGTTTTTTGTAAAGTGCTTTGAATCCTAAAAAAAAGGTTCTCCACTTGCGAAGTAACTCCCTGCTCTCCATGTGTCAGTATATAATGCCTGCATCTGTAACTTTCACTCTATGCATCTGAAGAAGTGAGGTTTTTACCCACGAAAGCTTATGCCCAAATAAATCTGTTAGTCTTTAAGGTGCCACCAGACTCCTTGTTGTTTTTGTAGATACAGACTAACACGGCTACCCCCTGATACTTAAAAAAAAGGTGGTGTATAAATAGGGGTGGGAGGATTCGATTTTCATCTGTAAAGGTTGATTTCACCATATACACACACAAACCATCGAAAAGCTATTTCCAACAATCATAGCAGAGATTAACAGATAGGCACAGTAAGAAAATGTTGCTTGAGAACTTGTTAGAGTTTGATTTCAGGGTATTTTTTTTTGACATGTGATGTTGGCAGTTTGTGTTTTTAACAGTTATAAAGTGCAACTCTTTGAATCTCAGTGTCTGTGGTAATTAACTAATTATTGTCTGGTCCCCATAAGTTCCTGCAACTGTAAAATTTTTAAATTGGCAAAAACAAAAAAGAAAAAAAGAAAAAAAAAGCTTAAGTCCCATAATTTTGCACAACTGTGAAAATTTAAATCAATAACAATTGAAAATAATGCTTAAAATAAATATTGATATTATCCATTGAAATTATAAAAAATAAATATTGCATTCTGCCAATAAATGCTATTATTCGTAGGATGTATTTTCACTGTTTCCAGGTTGACACAATGGGAACTAGATATGCAAATATAGGACTGGAATCCTAATCCAAGAGCAGAATACCAAACTGTAGACCACCCATATATTGTAGATCCCAGGTTCTCTTGTGGCCTGAGACATATTGGATAGATATTTTTTCTCTTGCAGCATTAAACATAGATGAGTAATTCTTATAGACTTTAAAAATAGCCCAGGCAAAGAACTACCATCTGCACAACGAATATCGTTATAACCATCACATCTTGAAATTGCTTAGCCTTCTTTAAAATGGTCCTTGTTCCAGCAATTTGAGCTTACTGTAATGATAATTATGGCAACATTGCCACCCCGGCTGGGGTGAGGAGATCAGAACTGGTGAGTATTAAATTACGCCTTGAGGTGACTTGAATCTCGACAAAAATATGTTTTCCGTCGCTATTTTAGTTGCTGGCTGAGCATTTCTCTGACCGCTCACTGCCTCTGCTCAGCAGCATGGTGGCTTTTTATCACCCCTCTCTCCCAGCACAAGACTATTTTCTTTATCAATGATGGAGATGCCTCAACCTGCCTGCTCAAGAGCTTCATTTGCAACTTGCCAGGAGACCTCTAACTTGGTCTGTTTGTGCAGTAGGCCCTCCTCTTTAGATGGAGAGGGAGGACCAGATTCATCCCTGTGCTGGGGCAGAGGTAGGAGAGAGGCAGCTTGTGCTTCCCCATCCAGGGCTTAATGAGCCCGCCAGCCTATGGAAGGGCTGC
Source organism: Terrapene triunguis (assembly GCF_002925995.2). Taxonomy (NCBI): domain Eukaryota; kingdom Metazoa; phylum Chordata; order Testudines; family Emydidae; genus Terrapene; species Terrapene triunguis. The sequence continues at coordinate 104,032,226 of NW_020664409.1, read as the reverse complement.
CCTGACATGCACCCGTTATTGGTAGGATGCAGGAAGGTTGAGACTGAAGGAATTTGTGGGTTCAATTCCAGGTGCTGGTGAGGGCTTGTGCTGCTGACTCCTCTAGCCTGCCCCTTTCCCGGTCCTGTCTCACTTGCTCTTCTTCCCTCTGGGCTTCTCATCCTAGTTCTAATTCCCCCCTCCATCCAGGCTCCTCAGCAGAGTCCCAGACTCGTCCGTCCTCCCCTCCCCCTCCTCTGCTTCTGGTCCCCTGTGCTTTCCTGTCATGCTACTGCCTGGGCTCTGTGCTAATGCCACAGAGGCCCATAACAGCCAGAAGGAGCAATTTCAGGGAATGTTCTGCTCAGCCCCTTTGGACGTGGGTCGGAGCATGCTAAGTGCATACAGAAGCTTAGCAGAATTTAGCTGCCAAATGTAACATACTCTTACTGAGTGTATGTGAACGGCAATTGTTTCAATGCTTATAACAGCCAAATGTGTCTGCAAAAGGCACATCTCTGCCATGCAAGCCCCCCCCCCCTGCAAAATTTCAAGTCCCTGCTTCAAAGCTTAGAGGTGCTGGAGCTTTGCAGTTAAAAGGCTGTTAGAATGTTTTAACATAGGCAAAATGTGTTGCCTCATTCTCTGAAAGAGCTAAACCATTTTTGCTGAAACTTTCTACAAAAAGACTTAGCTTAAGGCAGATGCTCAGTATGGAAACTTTCAGCCCAAACACTTAAAATTCGGTAAAGTTTCATAAGCAACTCAAACCAGGGTCTTATGAGGGAAAATGCCAGGCAATCTTTAACTATAGGCGGTGCGCCCAGTCCTGCGTATAATACACTAATCAATCCTAAGCGGCGGCAAATATGTTTTAAATGGCAGTCCCGACCGATCACTTTTAATAGAGATAGGCAGTGAATTCCCTCATCAAAGCATGTAATTAAAAAAAAGTTCTAGCTCCCATTGTCTGCTGATAACTAATCAAGTAACTTAGTACTGATCTTAATGGACGCTTGGGAGCACAGGACAGTGAAAGACGACTGAGACAGGCACACAAGGCGCATGGAGAGAAGCTCAGGCAAAATATGTCAGAACCGTGAATACATTCACTTTCTGCCTGCACAGCTTTGCTTGTTTTCCTCCGGCAAAAACTGCCTTTTTGCTCCAAGCACAGCTTGTGGGTCATTGAAGATGATTGAGAGCGTGGGAAGGGATGACGATGGAAGGGCAAATTCTGCTGCTTGTGATTCACTGTTGTGTGTGGAAACCGAATGTAAAGGTTTTAAACACAGTTACAGGGATACAGTCAGACCTGTGGGGCGTTTACAAAGGTTTGCTATGTAGGAGCCTAAAGATGCAGGTAGGTGTCTAGTGGGGTTTTCATAGGCACAGGCTTGGCTCCTAATTCCCATTGACTTCCTGCTGCGGCATATCTATAAATCCCACCTGGCTTCTGTCTTGCATCTTTTGTCCCTCTAATACTTTGGTTAATCTTGTCCCCTGTCTACACTAACTCTTAACCATGTAGTCACCAGGGGCCAGATCCACAAAGGGACTTAGGCACCTAAACCCCAGTTTTAGGCATCACTGTGATCCACAAAACCCCTCATTGGCCGAATTGTGCTTGGTTACCTACATTTTCCCTGTAAAAATTCCCTAAGCCCCTAAGTTTCTGCCTCTGGGTTTGCACACTGCTCACTCACTCTCGGTGTCCAGAAGAAATCTGATGAGGTTCAACAAGGACAAGTGCAGAGTTCTGCACTTAGGACGGAAGAATCCCATGCACTGCTACAGACTAGGGACCGAGTGGCAAGGCAGCAGTTCTGCAGAAAAGGACCTAGGGGTTACAGTGGACAAGAAGTTAGATATGAGTCAACAGTGTGTCCTTGTTGCTAAGAAGGCTAACGGCATTTTGGGCTGTATAAGTAGGGGCATTGCCAGCAGATCGAGGGACGTGATCATTCCCCTCTATTCGACATTGGTGAGGCCTCATCTGGAGTACTGTGTCCAGTTTTGGGCCCCACACTACAAGAAGGATGTGGAAAACTTGGAAAGAGTCCAGTGGAGGGCAACAAAAATGATTAGGGGGCTGGAGCACATGACTTCTGCGGAGAGGCTGAGGGAACTGGGATTGTTTAGTCTGCAGAAGAGAAGAATGAGGGGGGATTTGATAGCTGCTTTCAACTGCCTGAAAGGGGGTTCCAAAGAGGACAGATCTAGACTGTTCTCAGTGATACCAGATGACAGAACAAGGAGTAATAGTCTCAAGTTGCAGTGGGGGAGGTTTAGGTTGGATATTAGGAAAAACTTTTTCACTAGGAGGGTGGTGAAGCCCTGGAATGGGTTACCTAGGGAAGTGATGGAATCTCCTTCTTTAGAGGTTTTTAAGGTGTCAGGCTTGACAAAGCCTGGGCTGGGATGATTTAGTTGGGGATTGGTCCTGCTTTGAGCAGGAGGTTGGACTAGATGACCTCCTGAGGTCCCTTCCAACCCTGATATTCTATGATTCTATGTGTACCTCCCACCTATGCTCCATGCACCAAGGGAAGATAGATTGCGACGTGCCTGTCTCACCATGGGGCCCGATCTGGTGGGCATTCTCAGAGGCCACCTACCTGACTGAGTGTCATGCGAGATGTGGGGGCAGGGATAGTGCCCACCTTGTAACTTTTAGTCCAGCGGTTAGAACACTCCCCTGGGATCTGGGAGACCCAGCTTTAATTCCCTCCTCTGCCTGAGAGGGAGACAGGACTTGAACAGGGGCCTCCCACGAGAGTGCTCTAACCACTGAACAAAGTGAAATTCGGATGGGTTGTAGCCCACGAAAGCTTATGCTCTAATAAATTTGTTAGTCTCTAAGGTGCCACAAGTACTCCTGTTATTCCTGTTGACGCTGTTTCACTTTGGATATATACTTAGCCATTGGAGCAGGGTGACTGGCCCTAGGTCTCCATGTGGGTACCAAGCTACTGAGGCATTCCCAGCCTCTCTCTTTCTGTCCCAATGACTCTTTCATTATTTAATCCAAAGAGGAGCAGCCTCCATAGCCTCCACACTATCCCATAGCCCAGTGGTTAGAGCACTTTTCTGTGGGAAGCCTGTGTTCCAATCTTTGCTCCCTTCCGGGTAGAGGAGGGAATTGAACCTGGGTCTCCCACACCCCAGGTGAGTGCTGTAACCACTTGGCTAAAAGTTTTGTTTGGGGGCCAAGTGGTGATGGCACCAGGCTTCAGGAAAGCACCTATCTTTGTGAGGGTCCTGGCTTAGGACATACCAATGAGGGGTATCGTCCAGTGGCTAACTTAGGTGGCTCCTCACCTAGGATGCTGGTTTTTGTGGATTGGATTCTAAGGGTACGTCTACACTACGAGATTAATTCGAATTTAGATAATTCGAATTTGGGAAACAGATTGTATAAATTCGATTGTGCGCGGCTACACTAAGCACATTAATTCGGTTTTTAACCACATTAATTCGGTGGTGTGCGGCCACACTACCCCATTAATTTTAACCACATTAATTCGGTGGTGTGCGGCCACACTACCCCTAATTCGAATTTACAAAATCGATTTTGGTGCTACTCCGCTCGTCGGGGTGGAGTACAGAAATCGATTTTAAGCGCCCTTTAATTCGAAGTAACTGGCTCCGTTGTGTGGACGGGTTAAGGATTAATTTGGATTAACGCAGCTAAATCCGAATTAAAGTCGTAGTGTAGACCAGGCCTAAGCTTCCTATCTCTCCCCATGCATTGTATAGGGAGTCTAAGCCCCTAACTCAGGGTTTAGGGATCCAAGTGATGTTTCTAAGCAGCTAAAAGTTAGATATTGTGATGCTGAGCGTTGCAGCACCTAAGTCCCTTTGTGGGTCTGGGCCCAGGTTCCTGGGCTTGGATATAGTTATAGTGCAAATTCAGGCACTGTTACTTGTGGTCACTTCCTCAGCACAGTCCACTTCCCAGAACAGCCCATGTTAACTCCTCCTAAACACTCATTCTCCTGAGCTGTTCAGTCCTCCTGTTTTTGTCATGTCACACCTTGATTACTACAACACCCTTCTCTGCGTCCCCTCAGAGTTTGCTGCCCTTTCCTCTTACACCCCCCCACAAAGAGTCGGAACCTCAGATACAAACACTCCCAGAGTTTGGCAAACTTTGAATCTGACTCCAGATATAAACTTTACAGAGCTGAGCCCATCTTTTGTTGTTACCGCTGTTGTTACACGGTGTGATATTTATTGGGACCAGTGCATTATCAAATTGAACAGTTATTTTTCAGGTATTTCTCCCCTTCTGCAGCATCCATAAGGTACAATTCATCCTTGAAATGAATTGATTCTAAGCAATATATTTTATGGTTACTTAGAAAAGTTAACAGATAACTTATAAATATTAATTCCAAGCAAACTGGGTTTTGTTTTTAAAAAAAGTAATTTCATAAAGGAAAGTAAATATCCAGAAAAGAAGTCAGAAACATTTTGGGTGAATAATTTTATATAGCCTCGTCTTAAATTTAGTTGCCAATTTGCCAAACGGTACAGAAAATATGGTGCAGGTACTGCAGTATGAGTGACTGATGTGAATTCCATACATTTACACATATACATGATACATCAGACAAACTCAAATATGCACAATAAAGTTCCTACTGTATGTGACCCTCTGGGTGCCTTACACACAGTGAACTTAAATATCAGTTTTGTGTTTCACCCAATTCCGTATTAAAAGAAAACATTTTCTAATTCTGTCTCTGTTGTGATCAGTTGACATCCTCCATCCCTGTAATAAAAGCAGCCATTCCACTCATTAAGCACCAGGAAGCAATCCTAGACGGCACTTAATTGAGTGCTTCTTAAAGAAAAAGTTGAGTCAGCAGCTCTGAACTGTAAAGATTTATAACTTGGTTTCACCTATTAGTTTATCACTGAGAGATGCTAGGGCCAGCGAAGAGAGATGAAAGGGTAACCTTGAATATTGTAATGAAGACATTGATTATCTCGGTGGTGGTTGGGACTATATATAGTTTCTACAAAGAGTTGTCTTCAGAGCTAGTATTTAAGTTCTTCTTGCATGTGTAGCAGTCATCAGTTCTTGCAGTATTATCCCACATGCTCTCTCACAAGAATATTGCATTGACCACTGATTTATCATGAGCTACACTCTTCTTAGGAAATTATTTGCATAGACTTTTGAGAGCAGAAGGGACCATTAAAATCCTCTAATCCAACCTCTACCATTACACAGGTTATCCACGGTCATCCAGTAATTCCTGCATTGAACTCAATAAACTGTGGTTGAGTTACAGCACTCCTCTTGGAAAGAGATCTGCATCTAAATAGAGATTCCAAGTGATGGGGACCCTTCCACTTTCCTTGGTAATCTATTCTGGTAATTAATTACCCTCGTTATTAAAAATTGTGCACCTTACTTCTAGTTTGCTTTCCTAACTTCTGTTACCGGTTGTTGGCTCTTGTTATGCCCTTCTCTGTTAGATTAAAGAACCCTGTATCAGATACCTTCTTCCTGTTCAGGTACTTATTGACCATGATCAAGTGGCCCCTTACCCTTCTCTTTCATAAGCTAGATCAAACTCCTGTAGTATTTCATTGTAAGGCATATTTTCCAGACCATAAACCATTCTTGTTGACTATAACAGCGTTTAAAAGAGAACTGGATAAATTCATGGTGGTTAGGTCCATTAATGGCTATTAGCCAGGATGGGTAAGGAATGGTGTCCCTAGCCTCTGTTTGTCAGAGGGTGGAGATGGATGGCAGGAGAGAGATGACTTGATCATTGCCTGTTAGGTTCACTCCCTCTGGGGCACCTGGCATTGGCCACTGTCGGTAGACAGGATACTGGGCTGGATGGACCTTTGGTCTGACCAGGTACGGCCGTTCTTATGTTCTTATGTTATGTTGTTGCTCTCCACTGAATCATTTCTAATTTCTTCAAAGTATGAACACCAGAACTGGGCATAGTATTCCAGTAATGGTCTCACTAATACGAAATGCAATATTGCCTCCTTCCTATTTCTACTCAGTATTCCTCTGTTTATACGTTTTGTCTGGTTGGGAGAATGTGTAATGAGATGCGCTAATGTTGTTGGTTTAACAAAGATATTAAATTGTGCCACTTGCAAAGACATAAAGAGAAGGATGATTCCTTGCATTCTTCCCCTATTTCCCTCTGCAACTTGCCAGGAACAATTTTGCTGCAAATATGAATGCCAATAGGAATCTGTATTTTTGGTTTGAAAAATGCTTGCTGTACAGACAAGAACTGGAAATACAGAGGATTGGTGTGTTTGTTTAAACTCCTCACAGCAAGGTTCCTGCCACGGTTGGGACCTGTGGGACCTAACTATAAATAATAGAGGAGGATTTTTTTATTATTTTCCTCCCAGAGAATTCATAACACTTGTCTCATGACAAAAATAAAATTAATAAGAAATAATAACACCCTACTTCATGAGAATGAAAGATCAAACAGAATTTGTTTTAAATACCTCCATTGTTATTTAGTAGAATTCCACACCTTGACTGCACACTCTTTCTTGACAGCATAAAAAACTACTTAATGCATTTATGTCCAGTCCCTTTTTACACTTCATCTCTTTTTCTTATTATAAAGCATTGTCAGACAAGTAGCCAGTCAGTGCTCTCTGTATTGTACGGTTCATTAGCAACCGTGCTAAAATGTTCATGAGATTTTCAACAGCCATGCCATGGAGCTTATGTACGTATATATTTCTATATTTGGGTCAAATTTAGTGTCCAAAATGGTCTCAATTAACCTGCCTATCAATTTGAGTCTCTGGTCCTCCTTTATACTGAGTAGTTTTAAATTACAGGTTATAATTTCATCTACCACAGTCTGTCTTTTCCTATTCAGAGTAACATTCTCTATTGCTAAAACAGCTGGTAATATTTTAACATTATCTAGTTCGGTATTAACTCCAGAAAACATAGTACTCATTGGGCTAGACTGCGACAAGCCTTGTGCAAGAGGGGACGGGTGGGGCACAAGAAGAACATAGCCAGAAAAACTGGGTAGGCATGAGGGGATGGGGAGAGCAGTGGGCACTGTGGCCCACATTCCTAGATGCTGTGTACATGAGTTGCACCTGGAACCATCTCAGCACTGCCTCAACCACGCCTAGTAACGTAAATTCCCAATCTGGCCCATGGTTCACCGTCTTTGTTCAGATGTCTATGTATTCACCTCTAGTATGAAAATGTGTAGGGCACAGGCATCAAAGTCAGAGAAGCGCCTGTGATACAGATTGTTACCCAGTGGACTGCTATACTATGTGATAGAGAGCTCAATGCTGCAGTGCAAGATGATCCACTCACATACCTCTCCCCTTTGGCCATTGATTTGAAAGAGCAAATGCAGACTTGTCAGCTTTTAATTTAGCCAGTCAGTTGTGCCCGTTTCCAGGGACATGGGGGTGCCGTGCAAAATTACAACAGTCACGAAACCCAGACAGGACCCATTGGCGCAGACAAACAAGACACTCAAAATAAAAATGGATAAAAAGAAAATCTCGAAGGGAAGAGTTGACGGGAAAACAGAGGCATTTCTCCAAGAAACTTGTGGAACAAAATTCCAAGAGGAGAAACTTAGACAGTGTGCCAGACTGACAAAGGGATTTAGGTGCCAAAAGATACAGCTAGGTGCCCTTGTAAGTCCCACTAGATGCCTAAGTGAGTTAGGTGCCTAACTCCCATTGAAAGGCAATAGGAGATAGGCACTTAGCTTGCTTAGACATTTAGTTGGATTTACAGGAGTGATTATCTGCATCTTTAGGCACCTAAATACCTTTATCAATCTAGCTCAGTGTCCAATGAGCTACTGGGAAGAAAAACCATCACCTGCACTCCAGATGGAGCAACAATAGTCCTAGCATGCTACCAGGCATAATCTTCCCCCCGGGAGCTGCATATTAATCCCACATGTTGATGCATAAACTTGGGACAGGATCCTCTGCTGAGGTCAGTGGGAGTTGTGCCCTTAAGGTCTAATAGCAGCAGGCTTGGACCTTTGCTCCTGGTAATGTGTAAAATATTAAAGATTTGCCATAGAGGAGTTGTGAGAAGGGCACACTCTAGGAAGTGAGCTCCAGTGTGTGGAGTCTAGTCCAAGGATCTAGCTAGAGTACCTGCAGGGTTGCTTGAGCACCTGGCCCTGCAACTGGCTTACTCCCTTCGAGAGCCTTGTGGGCTAGAGCGCACAGCATTTGCCAGGAGGGCTGGCCCTTAAAGATAGCATCCTTCTTCCTCCTGGAAGGAGGGACTTGGCAGCACCGTCACTGCTCCAGAAGTCAAACCGCTCTTTGGCAGGGTTAGGAGGCTGACAATGGGGGCAGCTGGAAGAAAAGGGAGAGTAGCTACAGGGCAGGGGTTTAATTTAGAAAAGAACCGTAAGCCACATTCCAATCAGTGGGGAGCAGAGGTGCCAGGGCTGCCATTAGCCAGTGAGAGTAGTTGAAGGTTGGAGGGAAAACACGGCATGAGCTGTTCACCTGAAGGCATTTAGGAAAGAATTCCCTCCCCGGTATAGTCAGGCAATAGAATCTGGTTCACTGAAGAGCACTGATTCATGTCCGTTGGCAAATGTATTATTTGTTTTCTCAGGGACAATGCTGGCCCCCACCTTAAGCCTTTATGTGCTGCTCTGGTATATACTTTAACTGTACTCAGTGGCCCCAATGTAGGGAGCACGTTGGGGGAGCTGGGAGCAGATCAGAGCCCATAGGCAGCAGCAGGGAGGCTGCTCTGACCTAGAGCAGCCCCAAGGCTGCTCCCAATTATTCTGGGGCCATTTTGGCTCCCACAACAGCACAGAGTGCAGGTGGGGCAAAGGTGATTTAAAGCCATCTTTGTCCCCTGTTACAGGGTCAGCTTACCAAGTCCTTCACTCGACGTGTGGCCCAGTTTTCCCCACCCTTCTGTGGCAAATAATCTCCCCTCCAGGGGTCTGGTTTATTAATAGACAAACTGCGTTCTAATAGTTATACAGGAAACCCTCTCCCGGCCACATCTTGTCGCTCAGCTTCTACAGCCTTCTCCCTATGGTCTGTGTCTAACCCTCCATCTCGCAGGGTCCTAGAGCCCGGGCTCCAGCCTGATCCCAAATGTTTCCACAGCAATTAAACAGCCCCTTCGCCGAGCCTGAGTCAGCTGGTGTGGGCCAGCTGTGAGTTTTTAATTGCAGTGTAGACATACCCTAATCAATCTTGCTGCCCCGTGGCTCCAGGATTCTCTACAGCTCTCCCACTAGAGTCTAGGAATAATCCTTTTACCCTGTCAGGGGCCCACCCCAGCCGCAGGCAGTTGCCTACTACTTTCATCAGTTTCCTTCTCTAGACCCTTACCAGCCTTGACCAAACAGCTGCAGACGTTCCCCTTCAGGCATTCCATTAAAAGAGTCCATACTCTTTCCTATGCTGAATAACAAACCGGCTCTGTCTTTGTTTCCTGTCTCTTCTCCCAGCTGGCAATGCTCTTGGCCCAGCCACATGCTCTGTAGGAGCCACAAATAGCTTCAAGGAGCTGAGAATCTGTGAAGGGGGTTCTGGCTGGGCCCTGAAAGCGTCAATGTGCTGCTAGACACCATTCTCCTTCCTCCAGGCTGTGTCTTGTGTGATATGCCCCTTCATCTCTACTTCAAGCTATGAGGCAGCTGCAACTTTGGCATCATTCCAGGATCATGCATCTGGAAATGGGACTTCAGGGCCTGTCTGTGTAGAGATACAGCATGGCTAGAGGGTCCTAGGTACCCCTGTGATTTGGAATTATGCTCTTCACAGGGTTACTCGTGACGCATCCAGCTTGGCAAGCAGCTTGCCACATGCTCTAATGGCTGTATTGTCAACTGCTCTGTCATTTTGCTGTGACACTTGTGATGTGAGAGGTAAGGAAACTCCGACAAATACTCGCAAGGAGCCAAGAACAACAACAAAAGACAAATAAATCTTCCCACCGAGGTAGAGATCTCGGAGCTCATTTATTTAGAGCTCAAACTTGAGCTGAGATTTTCCAATTTGCCGACATCGAAAAGTACATCAAAGCTTGGCTGAAATACAAGATCTCCAACAATGTTTTTTTTAAAAAAAAGCTGAATTCATATCTAAGGATGTAGAGAAGATGCATAAAAGAGTGGATGAGGATCAAGCATACCAATCCCAGGACCAGGGATTTGCACAGCACACTGCGAACAGTGTGATCGAGTTGTTTCCTGTAGCACTGAAAGGCATCAAAGATAATTTCCTTGTTCACAGAACTGTTAGAAATGGAAGCGACTGTGGTAGATTTAGTCCATCTCCTGCTTTCTTCCCCACGCCCCAGACTCTATTATCTTTGATTTCTCTGAACTATCTCCAGCTTGTCAAGGTGTGATGTAAGCGGAGATCCTGATTCTACCAGCTCTTTTGGAAGCTGGTGCCTGCTCACCAGGAGGGCCATTGAGCGGTCGTGATTGTCACTGTGGTTTCTCTCCTCCCAATCCTAGGGTAATTCAGCACCTTGCTGTTTGTCTGGAGTAAAGGGCAGCACAGGCGCAGAGTAGGGACCAAACTGTGACTCAGGCCTGGTCTACACTAGGACTTTAATTCGGATTTAGCTGCGTTAATCCGAATTAACCCTTCACCCGTCCACACTACAGAGCCAGTTAATTCGAATTAAAGGGCACTTAAAATCGATTTCTGTACTCCACCTCGACGAGCGGAGTAGCGCCTAAATCGATTTTGTTAATTCGAATTAGGGTTAGTGTGGCCGCACACCACCGAATTACTGTGTTTAAGTTAATGGGGTAGTGTGGCCGCACACCACCGAATTAATGTGGTTAAAAACCGAATTAAGGTGCTTAGTGTGGCCGCGCACAATCGAATTTATACAACCTGTTTCCCAAATTCGAATTATCTAAATTCGGATTAATCCTGTAGTGTAGACATACCCTCAGTCAAACTCAGCCTCTGCTTCCCTTTTGCTTTCTGGTAGAATAAGCTGTAACAGCCCCTTTGCTGGCACAGCTTACTTCCCATACAACAGTAGATCGACCGTGCTCGCTGGCACACTGGAGTTAGGGGAGTCCGCCCTCTGCCTATTCCCTGCTCTTGCTCACCCACTCCTTGCCCATCTGGCAGAAGTGGTTCCCCTCTCACCCCAGTTGTGAGCCGTGATGTGGCTAGCCTAGACAGGGGAGTAAGGCAATGGCTTACTCCCCTCTGCTGACACATAGGCTGGCTCACAGCTGAGCTCCGAATTATACATCTCTGTGCTAGGCCAGCATGACTTGCCCTGCGTAAGCACTTTAATCTCAGTGGAACCTGAGCTCCTCCAGTCCTCGTTCGTATAATTCTTATGGACCTCCATGCAGACTACACAAGAGAATGGGAGGCAATAGGCACTGGCTTATGGAGGATGCAGCTGAGTCTGGAAAATTGGAACAGTTGCTGGAAAAGGCAGGACATTGCTGCTCTAGGTGACCTTACTACTAACCCATCAGTCTCTGGAGTGTATCTACCTACCCACTTTCTTCCCCGCTATTTGAAGAGCTGAGACGTGACCTTATACGGGGAGACTTTGGCAAACCAGTAAAGTGCTTGAAACCACTATGGCTTATTGTTAAAAGCAAGCTGTTAAAAGCAAGTCTCAACTTGACCAAGGCAGGAGGGGAGGGGGTTTTGGGTGCCTCAGAAAGGGCAGCTTGACCCCGCGTCCTTCCTGATAAGAATTATGTTGAAGTTGCTGATACATGCATTTTAAAAGAGCAGGATGTACCCTCAGGAATGTCTATTGGGGTCTCAAGGCTGCAAACTCTGGAAAGACCCACACCTGGTTAATCAATAATCAGAAGGAGCCTCTTGCTTGCCCATTGGAACTGCTTGCTTGACAAGTTTTCTTTAAGGGACATGTCATTCAATTACTAATGTATAAATAAGGGGGAAAAGCTTGAGATGGGGGGGACTCTTCGGGACTGGTCTCTCCCTCTGAATGCATCTTGTGTTCCCCACTGGCAGATGGGCTGCTGCTGTGCCACTCGAGAGCCACACTCAGCTTCGGTAATTATCAAGGGTTGGGGGTGTTTTATTAATCTTGTTGCGGACGTGTGTAAGTGCTTGAGTCTAAGTAAAGTTTAGCTTTAAGTGAAAGCACTCTTGTGTTGTCCTGTTTGTGCCACCGTCTATCGGTCGGACGGCCGTGTCTCCCCTGTTTTATTTCCTGACACCTCCTCGCACAGAGTAAAAGTTACTAAGAGCTTTGGGTTGAAAGAACCCCGGGTAACAACCTGTCCAGTAGCCCAGTGATCAAATGTTTCAAAGTGTGAGTCTCCCAGTAAGAAGTGTGCAGTTCCATCAAAATACACTTCCTTCTAAGCCCTGATTTGGTTTTGCACTAAAACATATAATTGCTCGGTGAGTTAAAATGTGGGTTTGGGGTTTTTTTAATGCTCCTTAAACTAAAAGACTCTTGTCCCAGTTTAAACCCATTCTATTCGTTGCAAACAGATGAGACTATCCTCCCCCAGTGCCAGTTTATGTACTTCCTTGCAGACTTCATTCCTTTAGGCGGTGCATATAAAATTCTAGTAATCATTCCCCATCGTCCACTCAGCTTGGTGGCTGGAAAAGACACTGGGCCTAATTCATCTTTGATGCCAGTTCACTCAATTCAAATGAAGAATTCTTCCAGGTCAGGTTCATTGGCAGGGGGAGCGTGAGGGGAAATGTGCATTCTTATTGCCTGTGCTGTCTTTGTTGCATGGATAAACAGACACACAGACCTGGTCTACACTTGGGGGTGGGGATCGATCTAAGATACGCAACTTCAGCTACGAGAATAGATCGAATTAAAATTACTTACTTCGCATCCTCATGGTGCTGGATCGACGGCCGCCGCTCCCCCGTCGACTTTGCTTCCGCCTCTCGCACTGCTGGAGTTCAGCAGTCGACGGGAGAGCGATCGGGGATCGATTTATCACGTCTAGACTACATGCAATAAATCGATCCCCGATAGATCGATCGCTACCCGCCGATCCGGCGGGTAGTGTAGATGTACCCTTAGTGTCAATCCTATGCCTTTCACGAATGCTCTCTGTCACGCTGTCTTGAGTGGCTCATGACAGTGAGTGCCTACCTCAGGGCAGAATGTCAAAAACAGGGCAGACACCCGAAATTGGTGATATGTTCTATAATTAGATTTCACCAATCAGTAAAAAAATGTGAACTCCTTGATCACTATAATAATTTTACCACGGAGGCACAGGCACTCCTCTTAGACTCTCCTGTGTATCTTAGGAAAGTTGGACTTAGTGATAGATGGTAACTTACCCCAGAAATCACAAAATATTCAGATGGCTGCCAGTCCCAAAAGGCCAGTCACCTATGCCAGATACATTTGTACCTTAGATCTCACACCAAAGACAACACTTTTTGTCAATCCTGTCATAAACAAACTTAAATGTTTATTAACTAGGAAAAAGAAATAAGAGATATTTACAGGTTAAAGCAAGCAAGCATGTACACAACTGAGTTGCAATCTAAATCCTAAGAGTGACAGAGTTGTAGTGATCTTTCAATTCAAATTATCTTTCAGGGTGGAAACGGGATAAACCCTGGGGAACCCTGGGGGGGCTTCAGTTTAGTGTCTCTAGCCCTGTGAGAGTTCAAATAGCAAAGAGATGAAAAATCTTCATGTCAACTATTTATAGTTTCCTCTTCTATCATTCAAACCGATGGGCAGGAGGCATTCTGCACGTACTTCTCCAAGGGTGGAGGGGGCAATTAACAACATTTTATCTTCTAATGGCCCACTTCATTTTTGATAGTCCTCCTCGATGGGTGGCAGGGGAGCAGGAGAGAGGGCGAATGATTCCTGAGCCTGGGTTCACAAGTTCAGAGCAAACATGTTCAAAGTTATAAAGCAAAATGTACCTATTTCCTTATAGCCTGGAATACAGCCATTGCAAGTGAGATTAACGCATGGGGCAATTTACAGACATTTCATAGAGTCTAAACACTACTTACATTCTTATTAGACTATTTGTAACAAAACTACTATATTAGTGAATTGGTCTGGTCTCCAGCTATGAGTTTGTCGGCTCTTAGCTAATGCCTGCAGCCCTGGCAAGATCTGGCACTTGGCCTGCCAGCGTCACACCCTCCTCCCAAGAGTTTGAATGGCTGGTATGAAGACTCTGACCTTGAGACACTTGCAGGGCCGGCTCCAGGCACCAGCTTACCAAGCAGGTGCTTGGGGCGGCCACTTCCGAGAGGGGCGGCACGTCCAGCTGTTCGGCGGCAATTCGGCGGACGGTCCCTCACTCCTGCTTGGAGCGAAGGACCTTCCGCCAAATTGCCGCTGCAGATCGCGATCGCGGCTTTTTTTGTTTGTTTGTTTGGCTGCTTGGGGCAGCCAAAACCCTGGAGCCGGCCCTGGACACTTGATCTCTGGGCTGCTGTAGATGGAAGAGTCTCAGCTCTTCGAGTAGGGGGTGAGATTGTCCCTTTTGCCATCACTGTTGCTGGGGAGCTTCGAAACCCCGTATATAGTTTTCAAAATACCTCTTCATAATAATAATAATCCTGGAGGGAGAGCATAATTCTCATCATTAAAGGGCCTCTCCGAGGAAAGAAATAGGTAATTGCCTTGATGAGCTCTTTGTAGTCTGGGATCACAGTCTCTCTCTGCCTGACTGGTCTCACTTTCAAGATCAAGCAACCACATTTGCAAGTTGAAGCATTATATGTATTGGGAAGCTGGTCAGGCTAGCTCTTCCCTACACCCCAAACAGAGAGCAGTGATTTTTTGGGAGTTTCTCCCAGTGAGCCTGGAAAGTGCACTGATGAGTAGCTGGAAGTCCAGAGCAGTGGTTCGGTTCTCCACCTCTTCCACACTGGTCTCTCCAGAAGCCTCACTCCCATCCAGTTGGGATACCCCTCCCATTTAGCAATAGGGCATGGGCGAGGGGGTTGAGAACCTGTGTTCTAACTATAGAATGGGTTCCTTTTTTCCCTGAGAGGTGGAATTGGGGTCCATGGCAAGTGGGAATCAAGGGATAGAAACAACCTCAGTCATACCAGTTTAAATTTCGTGGTATAAAACACCTCAGTCAGGATGCTAAGCATTAAAGCCAGCTACCGTGTACTCAGATGCCTGGCAAAAGAGGGGTTCAACCAGCAAAGAAACAAATGATGGTCTCCCAGAGACTTACTGAACATTAGTGCCCCAAGGCTATAGTGCTAATCCTTTCCATCACTACTAATCAGAGATGGAAGAGAGAAGGAAAAAGGAATAGCTTCCTGATGCTTTCCGAACATATTGGTTGACACTAATCACCAACTTAACAAATCTCCTAATGGTCCAACTAATGATCCACCAGAAATATCTGCACCGCATCAAAATTGATCCTTCTCTTGGGGTCTGAGCTGAATGGCTGGAATCTGATTGGATTGTAAGCTCCTTGGTGAATGGACTATATCTTAGCCCCGGTCTACACTATGAGTTTAGGTCAAATTTAGCAGCGTTAGATCGATTTAACCCTGCACCCGTCCACATGTCGAAGCCATTTTTGTTGACTTAAAGGGCTCTTAAAATTGATTTCTGTACTCCTCCCCGACGAGGGGATTAGTGCTGAAATCGACCCTGCTGGGTCGAATTTGGGGTAGTGTGGATGAAATTCAATGGTATTGGCCTCCGGGAGCTATCCCAGAGTGCTCCATTGTGACCGCTCTGGACAGCACTCTCAACTCAGATGCACTGGCCAGGTAGACAGGAAAAGCCCCGCTTACTTCTGAATTTCATTTCCTATTTGACCATGGCGAGCTGATCAGCTCAGGTGACCATGGAGTCCCAGAATCACAAAAGAGCTCCAGCATGGACCGAACGGGAGGTACTGGATCTGATCACTGTATGGGGAGACGAATCCGTGCTATCTGAACTCCGTTCTAAAAGATGAAATGATTAAGCGCAGCCAGACACCAGGGCGATTAGAAGAGCGCAGCAGGGCGCACTGCACATCAAAGAAGCTTTGAAAACCAGTTTCATGACTGGCCAGGCTACGGTATGAAAGTTCTGTTTGTGTCTCCTTGATGAAAACCCGCCCCCTTGGTTCACTCTACTTCCCTGTAAGCCAGCCGCCCTCCCCTCCCCCCTTTGATCTCTGCTTGCAGAGGCAATAAAGTCATTGTTTCAAATTCATGCATTCTTTATAAATTCATCACACAAATGGGGGGATAACTGCCAAGGTAGCCGGGGAGGGGTGGGGGAGGAGGGAAGCACAGGGGTGGAGTAGTTGTAGGGGCACCCCCTAGAATGGCATGCAGCTTATCATAGAAGCGGGATGTCTGGGGCTCTGACCCGGAGCGGCCGTTTGCCTCTCTGGTTCTTTGGTAGGCTTACCTGATATTCCAGGCAGGACTGAATCTCCATTAGACGAAACTTAAAGAAGGGAATGACCTGGAGTCACTCCCATTTATGTCCAGGTGCCCCCGACTGACCTCACCGAGGCCGGCCAGGAGCACCCATGTCTGCCCAGGAGCTCCCGACCGACCTCACCGAGGCCGGCCAGGAGGAACCAGGAGACAGCAGCAGACGGTACAATACGGCTGCTAACCCTCTTCGCTAACTTGCAAAGACAAGGAGCTGCTGCTGTGTAGCACTGCAGTACCGCGTCTGCCAGCAGCACCCAGGAGATGTACGGTGACAGTGAGCTGAGCGGGCTTTAGGCTTGCCGTGGTATGTCGTCTGCATGGGTAACCCAGGAAAAAAGGTGAGAAACAATTTTTTGCCATTGCTTTCACGGGGGGGGGAGGAGAGGGGCTGACGACATGTACCCAGAACCACCCGCGACAATGTTTTTGCCCCATCAGGCATTGGGAGCTCAACCCAGAATTCCAGTGGGCGGCGGAGACTGTGGGAACTGTGGGATAGCTACCCACAGTGCAACGCTACGAAAGTCGACACTAGTCTCAGTACTGTGGATGTACTCCGCCGACTTAATGGTCTTAAGCGGGGACACACACAATCGACTGTATCAAATCAATTTCTAAAAAACCGACTTATATTAAATCGACCTAATTTCGTAGTGTAGCCATACCCTTTGTCTCAACAAAGCTGAGCATGCTGTCCACACTCAATAAATTATTATGATAAACAATATTGCATTTTGGAATGGTCTCCTAAAGGAAGCAGTTGGAAAACTCCATTGCCTGAGTCACTTAGAACTAGGCTAGCTAGCAAACTGTAGGGAACAGTCCTGCACGGGAAGTGGAATGGTTCCCAAATCCTAGTCTGTGGATTAGGTTGCTGCAGGATGCTTGGTGGTGTTTTGCAGAGAGCTGGCTGATGAAATGGTGCTGGCTACTTCTTGTTTCTAGCTGCTGCTGCATTCACTGCCCAACGAAAAGTTTGGAGGCCTGTAAAAGCAACTGGAAGCAAAAAAGAGGAGGATCTATCCCAGCTGGAACTGTTAAGAGATTCCTCTACATAAAGAGAGGAAACAGGAGCTACCAGTGGAACTGGAGTTGGCAGACACCAGCAGGAGAGGGATGCTAGGGAAGACGAGGACAAGGCAGCTGAGCACCAAGTCCAGGGAAGCAGTGGAGGGATCGGGAAAAGAACCAGGTGGCAGAGAAGCATTTGTAGGGAGCAAAGGGATGGCGAATACTAGGACAGATTGGGAGGGAGAAATGGACTAGAGAAGAGAGGCAGTGTGGTCCTGTGGGGCTGGGAATGGGGTCAAGAAACCTGGGTTCCATCACAGGCTCTTTCACTGTTTGACCTTGGGTAAGTCACTTCCCTTCTCTCTGCTTCTGATTCCCCTCGCACCATTTGTCTAATAGATTTAAAAGTCTTCAGGACTGAGACTCTCTTACTACATGTCCGTACAGCAATAGTGCCCCGATTTCAGCTGGGACCTGTAGGTGCTACTGTAATACAAACAGTTAATGAGCAAAAGGAAACTGCACAATTAACTCTTTCAACATGGACAAAACAGGCCTTTTCTCAAAGTCAGTCAGTATGTAAGCTACTTTCCTGATACTTTCCCCTGGCTGCGATTGCTGCAGTTGCCACAGGGACATCATCCAGTCACAAATGGAGGCGATGCGTCCACAAGACAATTGTTCCATTGAGGTGTGAGCCCCATTTCGGGAAAAGTCTGAGACACCCCAGACTTGATGATCTAAGAGAGCTCTCCTATGCTCAACTTCTACCATTCTCTGACACTAAAGTCCATTGCCCACTCATATTCTAGGATCGCTCCAGCTGCCTGGTTTGCGGCTATCTGAACAGCTCCTGCTGCAGAGTAATAATATACACATGAAAGAGGTTATTGAAAACATTACAGATCATAATTTTAATAAATGCTGGCTCCTGTCATCAAGTTCTCCAGTATTTATAGTTTTATATACTGCCAACAGATCCAAGTGTTTTGTCTTTTTGACAAACATTTCATGCACTCATAAATTAACTCATTTTTCAACAAAATCTGACATCAGCGGTTAAGTTGTCAGTACGTAGACGTACTCCCATAATGAAAACAAAGAGGTTTAAACGTGTACCAGCCAGTAAGCTAAGTGCACTGATGTCCAGTTTGCTATCGCAGGCCCCACTGGTCGCATTTTGACAGGAGGTGCCGAGGTTGCAGCATGCACATCGGCCCAAACAACTGCGGGAAATATTGGATGATTTTGAGTACGTACTGCACAGATGTGCCAAAAGGGGCCGGGTGACACCCACTAGCTCCGATGCAGCCAGAAAAATCGAGGCTCTTGATCCTATTTGCTGTTCGTGACAGTCTGCAGATGAATAGCCGGGATTCTAAAAGCCATGTCACACCAAGTGAGTTTT
This sequence comes from Terrapene triunguis, assembly GCF_002925995.2. Classification (NCBI taxonomy): domain Eukaryota; kingdom Metazoa; phylum Chordata; order Testudines; family Emydidae; genus Terrapene; species Terrapene triunguis. The sequence continues at coordinate 104,013,394 of NW_020664409.1, read as the reverse complement.
CAGATGCAGTTGTAATAAAAACAGGTCCCATCCTTTTATGCAAGTAGTCCCATCTATCCAGCACCTGACCCTGGGAGGCCTCATTTCAGCAAGACATGAAGCAAATGCCTAGTTTAAAGTTAACTTTGCTGAATCAGGGCTGCTTGTGCAGGTCTGATTGCCACACTGAGGGCTTGGAGAGATTTTGCCCAGTTATGTAAAAGGACGGGGGGAGGGGGGTAAGCTAGGAAACGTGGCATTCGCTGGAATTCATAACCACCCTTCCCTCTGCACAAAAGGCTCATCACTTGAACCAGTGCCATTACTTTCCTTCGGGGGGAGGGATAGCTCAGTGGTTTGAGCATTGGCCTGCTAAACCCAGGGTTGTGAGTTCAATCCTTGAAGGGGCCACTTAGGGATCTGGGGCAAAATCAGTACTTGGTCCTGCTAGTGAATGCAGGGGGCTGGACTCAATAACCTTTCAGGGTCCCTTCCAGTTCTAGGAGATAGGATATCTCCGCTTAGCTTAGCTTATCTCCTTACTTGCTCACTTCCCTAAATCATAGCAGCAGACTAACTCTGGAAGCTCCGGCCCCCTTAGAGAGGTTGTTGCCAATTATCTCATTTAATCAAGGATTTATTGTTGTGGTTAAGTATAATTAATTAGTGTGTGATGGGTAGGTTTAAGTAGGATAGGATCATAGAAGTATAAGGCTGACAAGCATTTATGAGTGATGAATGTGTATTAAATGTAAGCAAAGTAAGGCTTTAGTGCAAGGCCTACAGGCTGAGGCCTGTAAGATGTCAGCTTAGCCATGCTAGACCTCAGGAGGGTTGACATCAGTAGGAATAATGTTGTACCAGTAAAGTTACCGTATTACTGTAAAGAATGTGCCAGTGGGTGATGTTCTGGAAATTATTCCACAATGTACCTCTCTAGACTGCGAGACACCCGATTGTAACATCACGAGAAATTCTGCTGTCACCGCAGGTTACCGTGGGTACGTGCGTATGTAGATGCTAATGAGAATAAGGGGCACTAAGCGAACAACTTATAAAAAGTGGGGCACACCAAAGTTTATGGGTTGTGGAAGTACAGGTAAGGAAAAAGGGGTTGGAACCGTCATGCATCTATATGTAAGGTAGTAGGTGTGGTCAGGACACGGGATAGGGAGGGAAGACTCCATCAGGAGATATCCCCCCACTCCCTTTCCACTGATGACAACCTGACTCTGATTTCTTTGGAAATGTGAATATGAAGACAGTACTGGCTATTGCATGGACTCTCTCAGGGTTTGTATATGTGTTGTGATCGTAACATTGATTATCTGCTTAGTGAAACTTATAATACAGACAAAATTCTTTACTTGTAACTGTGTTTGTGGTCACTGTATTCATTCTTTGTGTGCTCCTAGTGTCTCCAGACTAAGGAAAGTCCTCAGGTTAACTTTTACCCTGCTGATTCTAAAACTGTAGTAGCACGGGAGATGGACTCACTCATTAGGGACACTGTGGCACTGAAGGCAGAGGTCACATGGAGGAGCGGCACCTACATCACCCTTTGAAAGGGGGCAGCACACCTCCACCCCAGACCACCAAGAGTGCAAGGTGTAGGGCAGATCTGTGAGTTGTCAGCATAACGGTGGTAAGTGAAACGAAGGTAATGGGCAGAAGGAGAAGAGGAAGGAACTGAGGACATAATGCTGAGGATGACTGGCAGAGAGGGGCAGCAGACCAAGATTAGGGAGCTATTGGAGGAGATGCTGAGAGAGTGGTTAGCAAGGTCTGAGGAAACCAGAATCCTACAGACTCATGGGACCCCAGCAATGAGGGGTCTTGAAGTTAACAGGGAATAATAAAATCTGTTGCTTAAAGGCGTGAGCAGAAGCTGGGAAGGAATCCCGCATGCGCCAGGCATAGAATTGCACCACTGGCTAGGTGCACGGTGGCCAGAGAAATGACCTGCTGCTAGAGGCCAAAGAACAGACCAAATGGACTGATAATCTGATCCAGAATGGCAAATCCTATGGGTTAGATCCTGGGACCAGGCAGACCTGCGAATGTGGGCAAAGCTAGCAAGGACCTGAGCCAAAGCCCATTGAAGTCTATGGGAATCTTACCATTGACTTCAACAAGCTTTGGATGGGGCCCCAGAATTGCAGCTAGGGATGGGGATAGAATAGTGGTGTCTGAGTCATGCCCCCATCCCTTGCCTCCCACCAATAAGTGGGAACAACCCTGGACCCTCTCCATCACCTCTATGCCCTGGAAGATCCTCGTTGCACTGAGATGATCTTCCCGAGGCTAGAGTCAAGGGTTTACCCCCTAAATCCCGGGGTGGTGAAGCACTGTGCCACCATGGTGCAGAGTATGACCCGAGCTTTCTAGGTGTCTCGTGACTCTGCAAACGTCACGCTTTGCAGACTTAGCTTGTGTTTTTCAGCACATTCCTCTACCCGCGAGAGGAAGTGGCAGATTGCTTAATTAAACATGGTTGGCATTCAGCTTAGCCAGCGTTTATTATTAAGCCACAAAATAAAATAAACAATCATGGTTTAATAAGCAGCAGCCTTCAGATTAGCTAGTGACAATCAAAGTGGGCCATGCCAACGCTTTACTTGCTTGTTTCAGCGTTCCTGCTTCAGCTAATGTGTGCTCTCACAGTCATCGTCTCTCTTCAGCATGTTGGCTTTTCTCCCAGGCAGGAAATGTTTTTTTTTTTTAAAGGACTAGACTATAACAGGAACCATTTTCGGGGGTTGCTGCAAAACACAGAAGGAGATGAATGGAATGTGAATCAATAAAAGATGAAACCATAGATCTTATTTAGTTATTTAGTCATTTGCACCGGGCTGGGGCAGGGGGTTGGGGTGTGTGTGGGGAGTGAGGGCTCCGGCTGGGGATGTGGGCTCTGGGGTGGGGCTGGTGATGAGGGGTTTGGAGGGTGGGAGGGGGATCAGGGCTGGGACAGGAGGTTGGAGTGTGCCGGGAGGTTAGGGGTCTGGGCTGGGGGGGTGGGTTCTGGGGTGGGGCCAGAAATGAGGGGGTCAGGGGGGGGGGGGTGAGGGCTCTGTGCCGACGACCAGACTTTTAACGGCCCGGTCAGCAGTGCTGACTGGAGCCGCCAGGGTCCCTTTTCGAGTGATCATTCCCGTTGAAAACTGGACACCTGGTAACCCTACTGGGGAGGGAGGAGGGAGGGAAGGGCGAACTGGAGCTGGGACCTGGGGAGGGAGGAAAGGTAGGCTGAAGAACTTCTGGACATGGAAAGCCACGTTCCTGGAGTTGTGCGCCAAGTTGATTCCAGCCCTCCATCGCTGAGACACCAGAATGAGAGCTGTTTAGACAGTGGAGCAATGGGTGGCAGTTGTGCTGTGGAAGCTTGCAACCCTGGATTGCTATCAGTCAGTGGGCAATCAGTTTGGTGCTGGTGAATCTAAGGCGGAGACAGTGGTCATTGAGGTGTACAAGGCTTTTGAACGTGTCTTGCTGTGCAGGATTGTGATTCTGGCCAATGTGCAGGGAATAAGAGATGGGCTTGATGCAATGGGGTTCCCAGTTCATCCCCCTTCTTTCCCACCTTGCTCAGTATGTTCCCATGGTTATGCAAGTGTGGGTGGATCAGTGGGGACATTTCACTGACATTAATGTTGGCTGGTCAGGGAAGGTGCATGATGCACATCCCTGTAGGCATACAGCACTTTTTGAAAAACTGCAAACAGGGACATTTCCCCCAGACTGGCATTTTCATATTGGTGACATTGCAAATGCCACTGGGACTCCCAGGGACACAGCCTCCTCTCTGCTTCCGTGTGTCAGGAAGCCATACACTGCACACCAAGACAGCAGCAAGGAAAGGTTTCGCTCTCATCTGGGCAGGTACAGGCTGACTGGAACGTGCATTGGAGAGCTTGAAAGGACGCTGGAGGTGCCTCAGGACTAGGCTGGGTCTCAGTGAGCCACCTATTCCCATGTTGTGTTTTACGTAATATTTTTGAAGCAAAGAGGGACGCATTACCGGCAGGGTGGAAAGGGAATGGAAAGGCGTCTGTTTTGAACAGCCTGACACAAGGGTAATTACAAAAGAACATCACGGTGCTGTACAGCTGAGGAAGGCCTCAAGAGCACACTTGATAGTGGGCCATAGTCCGTGTGCTGCTTCGTGTTAATTTGTGTCACTTCATGAATAAACTGTGCTTGGCTTGCACAGGAATATTAAATGAATTGACACACATTATGAATCTGGTGAGTGAGCACTGATTTTGAAGGGGGAGTCTTGTGACTGTTTTACAAGATAAAATTTAAGTAACGATTTTCACAAACTAAAACTAGACTGAGCAGGAAGGAACAACCAAAATACTTCTAAAATCATTTAAAACTCACTTTGAACAGTGCAAGGTGCTGACCCTTCCTGCATGAATCACTGGGGTCACAGTCATAGCAATTCTCCTGTGTCCTAATGGAGAGCATTGGCCTGGGATTCAGGAGACCTGGGCTCTGCCACTGGCCTGTTGGGTAACCTTGGGCAAGTCACTTCACCTCTCAGTGCATCAGTTTCCCCATCAGTAAAATGGGGATAATGATGACATGGATCTCCTTTGTAAAGTACTTTGAGATCTACTTATGGAAAGGGCTGTAAAAGAGCTAGGCATTATTATTTTCACCTAGGGTTGAGTGGAACAGATATGTTGGCATGCTATGCTGGCTGTGTGTGTGTGTGTGTGTGTGTGTGTGTGTGTGACAAGACCTCAGAAACATAGACATGTCCATGCAGTACAATAGCTTCTAGCATGTAAGTCGTCGTTTGTTTTGTCCTGTAATGTTTATAGCATATTCATTTGCTCTCTGAGGAGCTGCATGATGCATAATGGTGCACTTCCCGGTGTACCTCCCAGCCCTGCCTTTCCTCCTACATGCAATTATTTTAAATTTTCTATTTGTATTTGATTTGGATGCTCAGGTAGTGGGTTTCAGTGTACTTTTTTCTGGTTGTAATGAAGTGATTTATGTTGTTAGCAACTCTAGCTGCCTGCTGTGCCAAAAACATGCATTTGGGTATGTTTTGGGGTTGCTTATAATATTCTCTTTCTTTTTTCCATGAATGCCAGTGCATGCTGTTAAAATAAACTGGCTACTTCACAATGTAGTTCCCTTGTTCTCTGCCCATCTGTGCTCAAGCTCAATCTTGAGGGGGAGGGGGCAGAGGTGGGAGGAAGTTTGGGGCCTACGAAGAAAGTAAAAGGAGAAAAGAACCATGCAGTAATACACCTATCTGAGGTCCCTTCCCCTTCCTCAGTGGGTTCTGTCTCTGGGATCCTCCTGGTTGGGTTCAGCTGGGTCTCAAACTGCTCCTGGCTCTCTGTGGGGTCTGTATCCTCGGTGTCCTCCCTCATTGACGGTGTGCACTTCTGGGGTTCCTCCGGGTGTCATGAGGTGCCCAGTGTCACACAAGGGATGGTGGTGGGGGTCACTCCCCACTATGGAATCCAGTTCCTTGTGGTGGGTAGTGGCAGGTATGGAGGGCAGTCCCATGTTTTCTGTTGGGTTGCTTTGTCTTTTGGTAGGATTGCCACCATTCCTTCTCCATAGCCCGACATTGTCAAGGAGACGCAGAAGCTGAGGTACCACACAGGCAAGCAACAATGTCCCAGTAAACATCTATATTCCTGCTGGAATTCCATAGCTGAGCATGAACTGCCCTGTTCCCCCACCGGCTGAGGAAATCCAGGAAGTCTTCCTGGACCAAGCAACAGTACGAGACGTAGCTGGAGTTTTTAACGATACCTTTGCATAGAGCCATAGCTCTGTGCTAGCACAGGTGTGCTCACGGGAAGAAATTCATTTCAGGAACATTCTGTTTTTTTTTTAAAGAGGGGGATGGTCTTCTGATCACAGTGACCCCTGTGCAGCAGAGTTCAAAATTGTAATCAGAGTGGTCACTATTATGAGAACAGGGGCACTGTGGGATTGTTACATAAGAACGGCCATACTGGATCAGACCAATGGTCCATCTAGCTCATTATCCTGTCTTCTGACAGTGGTCAGTGCCAGGTGCTTCAGAGGGAATGAACAGAACAGGGCAATTATTGACTGATCCATCACACCCACTCCCAGCTTCTGGCAGTCAAAGAGTCACCTGGAGCATGGGTTGTGTCCCTGACCATCTTGGCTAATAGCTATTGATGGACCTATCCTCCATGAACTTCTCAAATTCATTTTTGAACCCTGTTATAGTCTTGGCTTTCACAACACCCTTGGCAATTAGTTCCACAGGTTGACTGTGTGTTGAGGGAAGAAGTACTTCCTTTTGTTTGTTTTAAACCTGCTGGTTATTAATTTCATTGGGGTACCCCAGGTTCAGGTGTTATGTGAAAGAGTAAATAACACTTCCTTATTCATTTTCTACAGCCTATTGATGATATTATAGACCTCTATCATATCCCTTCTTAGTTGTCTCTTTTCCAAACTGAAAATCCCCATCTTTCTAATCTCTCCTCATATGGAAGCTGTTACATACCCTTAGCCATTTTTGTTGCCTTTCTCTATACCTTGTCTAATTCTAATATATCTTTTTTGAGATGGGGTGACCAGAACTGCACGCAGTATTCAGGGTATGGGCGTACCATGGATTTATATAATGGCATTATGATATTTTCTGTCTTCTTATCTACCCCTTTCTTAATGGTTCCTAAAATTTTGGTAGCTTTTTTGACTGCCACAGCATATTGAGCAGATGTTTTCAGAGAACTCTCCACAGTGACTCCAAGATCTCTTTATTGAGTGGTAACAGCTAATTGTGATTATGTTTTACAATGTACATTACTTTACATTTATCAGCATTGAATTTCATCTGCCATTTTGTTGCCCAGTCACCTAGTTTAGTGAGATCCCTTTGTAACTCTTCACAGTCAGCTCTGGACTTAACTATCTTGGGTAATTTAGTATCTAGTGCAAATTTTGCCACCTCACTGTTTACCCCTTTTTCCAGATCATTTATGACTATGTTGAATAGGACTAGTCCCAGTACAGATCCCTGGGAGGCACCATTATTTACCTCTCTCTTACCCTTAGTTTCCTGTCTTTTAACCTTCCTTCTTATCCTAGTTTGCTTAAGAGCCTTTGGTGAGGGACCTTGTCAAACCCTTTCTGGAAGTCCATGTACATTATATCCACTGGATCCCCCTTTTCCACATGTTTGTTGACCCCCTCAAAGAATTCTAATAGATTGGTGAGGCATGATTTCCCTTTGCAAAATCCATGTTGACTTTTCCCCAACAAATCATGTTCATCTGTGTCTGATAATTCTGTTCTTTACTATAGTTTCAACCCATTTGCCTGATACTGAAGGTAGGCTTTCTGGCCTCTAATTGCCAGGATCGCCTCTGCAACCTTTTTAAAAAATTGGTGTCACATTACCTATCCTCCAGCCATCTGGTACAGAATCTGATTTAAATGATAGGTTACATACCACCATTATAATTCTGCAATTTCATATTTGAGTTCCTTCAGAACTCTTGGGTGAATATTATCTGGTCGTGGTGACTTATTACTGTTTAATTTATTACTTTGTTCCAAAGCTTCCTCTATTGACACCTCAATCTGGGACAGTTACTCAGATTTATCACCTAAAAAGAATGGCTCAGATATGAGACTCTCCCCCACATCCTCTGCAGTGAAGACCAATGCAAAGAATTCATTGTTGCTGGAGGACTGTTTGTAACAGTACAGGTAATGCAGTGTCAAATGTTGGAAGGCAGTTACGAATGCAATTTAGCATTGTACAGAGCCTAAAAGTGTATTAGCCACTTCATAAAATAACACACTAAGATGTGTTGCCTGCCCCAAATACCTGTTTTATTAAGCAGTGCTTGTTTTAAATTACAAGAGCCTTTGTTGGTGCATCCAAAGACTACATCCCTGGCCTCAGTTAAAGTGCAGCCTGATGAGACTGAAATCTAGCTCAGAGGAGCTGATTAAGTTGCCACGTGCATCCTCTTGAATCCCCCCATCCACAGCACAAATCAGACTTGCCATGATGTATTTGATCCTTAGCATTTCTTTGGTCTGCTCGTTGATATAAAGTAATCCTTTCCCTCTGTGCTCGGAGCTGCCAAATGGGCGCAGTTGGTGTACAAAGCACCCACGCCTTGTTTGCAGTCAGACAGCCAGAGTCATTTGACCAGGTTTTAAGCTAAACAGGGTTCAGTTACATCTGTATTTGGGTGAGAGAATGCTAGGGAAAAATAAAGACCCTTGAAGGAACTACTGTTGATGATTCATTAGGCAGATCTCATCTCTGTGAGTCAGACCTAACCCAATGTCCCAGCCTGGTGTTAATGGGGACTGAGCTCCTCGAATTACCATAATGTGTGGTTATGTAAAACTGGGGTCATGCCAGCTAAATCCCCTGGCACTTTTTGCAAGAATAGTGGTGTTAACTTTGATGCTCTGACTAAATTCCAGTGCTTAGTAACAGGAAAAGAAACCAAACAAATACAAAGTGTCTTTCCCAACTAACTAGCACTGAAGCCCTATCATGTCCCCAGTATGACTTTCCCTGGGTGCAGGCATGCCTTACTTCTGGTGCAGTAAGCTATGCATTATGAAAGGGCTACTCGTCTGACCTCATTATTAAGTTGTACTTTTTGCTTGCCGGGACTAAAAATAACAATGCAGGATTTAAATAAGATATGGCGACAACTGTTTAAAAACACACCACCCCCTACCAATACATGTGTAGTGCCGAGCAGTTAAAAGAATCAGATTTAATTAGGTTTCCTTGCAGCCCTGAAAATTCCATTTATGAACATTGATGAAAATAATCTTCTGCATTAAAACTAATTTGCATCATCAAAATAGCACATAATCTATTATTCATGTGCTATTGTAATCTCTCCTGACCGAGGGGGTGAAGCGTAGTGAAGGCTTCATTTCTAAGAAGTGTACAGATATTAAAATGCCATCAATGTTTAGATTTTTCAGCTACATTAGATATGCCACAGAGTGTTCGCTCTGCTCCTGCTATTCATAATGACCACCGACGAGACAGTAATAATAATCTTATATTTAGCGCCTTCCATATCAAAGGTCTCCCTCCCACAAACCCTTTACAGACATTAATATAATTAGTATGGCTTGCCCACTACTGAAGTGCAGCCTCCTCTGGGGTGGAGTGCAGCAGCTGTTTAACAGTGCACATCAACATGACTCAACTGCTTAGAACAGGCAGTGAAGAAAAATCCCTTTTCCTATTGGAACTGAAGGGGGGGATTTCTGATAGGCAGAAAGTAATTAGTGGAGTTGGAATGTCAGAGAATCATAGACACTGAGGATGGAGACAGTTAACACTCTGGACAGAAACTAATGATTTATAGTGACTTACACACATTTTTTGTCTAATTTGTTAAGGTCAGGCTTGACAAAGCCCTGGCTGGGGTGATTTAGTTGAGGACAGGGCTGGCTCCAGGCACCAGGGAAGGAAGCAGGTGCCTGGGGCGGCCAATCGAAAGGGGCGGCACTCTGTCCATTGTTGGGGTGGCATGTCCGGGTCGGCGGCGGCGGCACTTCGGCGGCAGTTCAATCGGTCCGCTTCAGGCTTCTGCGGCAATTCAGTGGCGGGTCCTTCACTCCCTGTCTTCCTCAGCGGCATTTTGGCGGTAGCTCAATCGTTTCCTTTTTTTTTTCTTTTTCTTTTTCTTTTTTCTCGCCGCTTGGGGCGGCAAAAAAGCTGGAGCCGGCCCTGGTTGGGGATTGGTCCTGCTTTGAGCAGGGGGTTGCACTAGATGACCTCTTGAGGTCCTTTCCAACTCTGATATTCTATGATTCTATGACTTGATTCTGCAACCATTGAAATGAGTAGCACAGACTCATGCAAACAGCAGGACTATTCATGTCCATGGGCCTGGTTGTCATCTACACCAAGTCTTCTTTACACCATTCTGGTGGTATGAAGGCGTCCTTAAGTGGGTTCAAATTTAATGTAAGTGAAGTTACTCCTTTTCAGGACTTTGTTGGTATTGGTGCTGAGCCTTCTCTCACTTACAGGTGTTTTGAAACAAAAGTAGGAAGATTTGAGCCAAATATTAAGAAGAAACTTCCTGACCGTGAGATCTATGAGGATGAGACTATAGAACAGCCTCCTGCAGGAAGAGGGAGAATTTGGGGACATTTAAAACTAGGCTGCACTGCGCACTAGCGTACATATCCTACCCTAGAAGAGAGAGGGGGCTAGGTGACTCAAGAGGCCTTTTCCAACTTCAGTGTTCTATGACTCAGTGAATCACCCCATTCTTAGTGATTTATACCAAGGGAGAAATAATCGTCTAGTACATGACTGCTGTTAATCACTGATTTAACAGTGGGGGAAGAGGTGAGTGGGAGGTAATTTTACTTTTGACAAGGACCAGGGGATAAACAAGAATTTCAAGTGTGAGTTAAAGGGGGGAAATCCCATATGCTATTTTCTTTTTTGAGGAATACTGAATGGACTTCTTATTGTCTTTGGCACTAAGAAAGTCTGGAGGAGAGGGATGGATGGCACTGGGCTGTTAAAACTGCAATAATCATATAGACTTAGAAATCAAGGGCTAACGTAAATCCCATTCACCTCCAGCAAGCCTAAATTTCACAAATTTTACACAAAAGGATAAAATGTTTTACCTGAGATAGAAGGGCCTGCTATTTACCACTACCGTGTGAATTACCTCTGTACAAAGCTATTTTAACACCTGTGATGTAGACTAATAACTACTGTTAATCTCACCTTTGGCTGCCTGGAACATACTCAGTGCTACAGGGAGCAGATCTATTAAAAGTATGGCTAAACTAAATCAATAGGTTTGAAACTTTTTATGAAGGGCACTGCTTAGGGTGCTTATCAGGCCTTTGGTATGAAGTACTGAGGAGTCAGATGGAGGCAGGTTGGGTTTTTATGGGTTTGGTTAAATAGTTTCCACCTACGCTGTTTACGCCACATACTCAACACCAAATGTCAGGATAAAGTCACCAACACAGAGGTTCTTTCAAGGGCAAATTTACCAAGTTGACAGTCCTGCTCAAGCAAAGATGACTGCGCTGGCTGGGCCATCTGAGTAGGCTGGAAGACGGACACATACCCAAGGACATGCTAATCGGGGAGCTATCAGAGGGAACAAGAACAACAGGACGTCCCAAGCTTCACATGCAAGCAAGACATGAAGGAATTTGGAATTGATCCTGACCAATGGGAAGTCTTGGCAAGTGATTGTAACAAATGGCACCATCGTCTCCATCAGGGTATCAAAGTCCATGACAGGAGCTGGCTCCTGCAGCTTGAAGAGAAAAGAGCCTATAGGAAGGAAGCAGCTCCCAACCAAGATACAGGCATTTGCAACAACTGCCAAAGATCTTACAAATCTTGGATTGGATTATTCAGTCAAATGAGACATTGCAAACCATCTACATATAGTGAGAAATTAGTCCCTGCCCAAAGAGCTTCCAGCCTCAATAGAAAGACAGACAAAAGGTGGGAGAAAGGAAGCAGTATTATCTCTATTTTGCAGATGGGGAACCGAGGCATAGAGATACTAACTGACTTGCCTGAGGTCACACGGAGGCTGGTACCAGGGAATAAGGAGGTGATATGAACTGGTTGAGGAATTGGGGATGGTGACTTTCTGATGGCCTGGGTGCTGCAATGGCTGGGAAACAGGGAGCCGGTTAAGAAAGCACAACTACTACAAAAAACTCTTTTCCATATTTGGCAGGGAAAGTGTTACCAGACACTTGAATATTTCTCTGGACAGTATACAGAGCTTGTCAGGTGAAGAAATAGGAGCCTGGCATCATATTAAATCAGGTTTTCCCCCCCCAATAAACAGGAAATTCTAGAACAGAAAACTTTTTTACTTTTAAGGTTGCTGAGTGCAATTCAAAGAAGACATCAGCACTGAATGCATATAGAGTAAAACCCCAAGCATTAACAATAATAGAAATCACAAGCTACAGTTACATTCTGAATTCTGACACTAACAGTAACAAGTAATAAATGCACTCACCATTAGAAAAATTCCATCTAACCAGCCCCCAAACCTTAAGTCTGTTCCTTCATGTGTATTACTATTTTCATAGATTGATAGATTTTTTTTTTAAGGCCAGAAGGGACCATTGTGATCATCAAATTTCACCTCCTGTATAACACAGGCCATAGGACTTCCCTGAATCAATTTCTGTTTGAACAAGAATATATCTTTTAAATCAAGATTAGTTGTTTTTTTCTAAAAAACCCCAGGGCTTGAGAACTCACCATGACTCTTGGTAAATTACCGTAGCCATTAAAATTTGTGCTTTATTTCTAGACAGAATTTGTCTAATTTCAGTTTTGAGCCATTGGATGTTGTTCTACCCTTGTCTACTAGACTGAAGAGCACTCTCTTACCAAATTTCTGTTCCCCACGTAAGTACTTATAAACTGTGATCGAGTCACCCCATAACCTTCTCTTTGATAAGATAAATAGATTGAATTCCTTGGATTTTTCACCATAAGGCATGTTTTCCAATTCTTTAATTAGTCTCGTGACTTTTCTCTGAACCCTCTTCAATTTATCAACATCGTTCTTGAGTAGTGGACACCAGTAGTGCCAGATGCAGAGGTAACATAACTTCTCTACTCCTACTTGAGGGCCCTGTTTATACGTCCAAGGATCACATTAACCCTTCAGGCCACAACATCCCATGTTTAGCTGATTCTCCATCACGACCCCCAAGACTTTTTCAGAGTCACTGCTTCCCAGGATAGAGTCCTCCATCCTGTAGGTATGGCCTATGTTATTTGTTCCTAGAAGTATGACTTTACATTTGGTCATATTGAATGCAGATTATTTGCTTGCACCCAGCTTATCAAGTGATCAAGATATATCTTGATCAGTGACCTGTTCTCTTAATTAGTTACCACCACTCCACCCTTTATGTCATCTGCAAACTTTATCAGTGACGTTTTTATGTTTTCTTCTAGGTCACTGATAAAAGTGTTAAATAATGTAGGGCAAAGAACTGATCCCTGTAGGACCCTGCTAGAAATACCCCATTTGATGGTGATTCCTCATTTTAAATTATTTTTGAGACTTATCAGTTAGCCAGGTTTTAATCCATTTAATGTGTGCCATGTTGACTTTGTATTATTGTAGTTTCTTAATCCAAATGTAATGTGGTACCAAATCAGATGTCTTACAGAAGTCTAAATAGATAATCACCATTATTTCCTTTATCAAGAAAACTTGTAAACTCACAAAAAAATAAAGTTAGTTTGACAAGATTTATTTTCCATAAACTCATATTGGTTGGCATTAATTAGATCACCCTCCTTTAATTCTTTATTAATTTACTCCCGTATCAGCCATTCCATTATTTTGCCCAGAATCCATGTCATCTCTTTGATCCTTTCTAAATATTGGTACATGTTAGCTTTTTTCCATTCCTCATAACTTTCCAGGGTTCCAAGACTTATTGAAAATCAAGATTAACAGTCCAAGGAGGTCCTCAGCCAGCTCTCTTTAAAACTCTTGGATTGATGTTATCTGGACCTGCAGATTTTTAAATGTCTTACTTGAGTAGTTGCTGTTTAACATTTTAGAACCTGACCCAAACTTTCACCAAAGTCACTGGCTGATTTTGCTTTTAGTTTAATGGGAATTGGACCAGGCCATTACATAACTTTTTAACATTTATAAAGTTGGATAATCAAATTAGCATGTATTTTAGTTGTTCTCTAGTGTTAAGTATGATGATTCATCATGACATTAACAATTTCCATTTTAGTATATTGGACCTAGTCTTATCATAAGGTACAGGAGTTATATTTGGCATAGGACTATTTTGTTTAGTAAGGAGATTTCAATTTAGATCGACAGTAAAAGCTGTGTTATCTGGGATTTTACCAACCAGAAAGCTCTATAAACCGGCATGTCTGATCTTCATTGAAAGTCCGGTTTATAGTCTGGTTGGTGTGGGGCCGGCCGGCTCCCTACCTGGCTCCACGTGGCTCCCTGGAAGCGGTGACATCTTCCTGCTGCTCCTAGGAGTAGGAACAGCCACGAGGGGTTTGGAGTGTGGGAGGAGGTGTGGGGCGTGGGCTCTGGGAGGGAGTTTGGTTGCGGGAGGGGGCTTGGGGCAGGGGGTTGGGGTGTGGGAGGTGGTGTAGGATGCCAGATCCAGGTGGCGCTCAGCTAAGGCGGAGTCACAGCTAGGCAGCTCTGTGCCCTGTCTCTGCCTGCAGGTGCCACCCCCGCAGCTCCCATTGGCTGCTGTCCCTGGCTAATGGGAGCTGTGGAGCCAGCGCTTGGGGCAGGGCGGGGACAGTGTGCAGAGCTGCCTATCCATGCCTCCGCCTAGAAGCAGCCGGGACATGTCACCATTTGCGGGGAGAAGCCCAAGGTGAGCGCCGCCTGGATCCGGCACCTCGCACCTCAACCCCCTGCCCCGAGCCCTCTCCTGCACCCAAACTCCCTCCCTCTTTGTTAATCAGAATTTTTACTTACCAGCACCCCCCTTTTCCCCAACATGCCAGATAACAAAACTTTTACTGTACTTTTATGGTGTTAAATGCAATTGAAGAGAAGATATATCTTTGAACACATCTATTAAAATAAAACCCAAACTTTAAAATTAAAACCAAGCTACATTTACATGTAGGAGCTGATGCTAACCTCAAGCCAGCTCACATATACAAAATATTAAACAACAAAAAACTGACCAACACCTAAACCACCTTAACTCTGCCCTTATCCTGGCATAAGCTACATTGACTTCAACAACTAATTTACAACAGCTGAGGTTCTAGCCCTTACCTGTAACATAACACATTTGGGAGTGGGCTTTGAATATCCATAGTGCTTGAGAAGAATGAATTGTCATATATTGCAGAAGATGGAGGTTACAGTGTCTCTATGATTTTAATCATCACCATTATATTGTAAAATAATATTATAGAGACATTAAAGGCTCATGAACTGGAGCTATAATGCTGATATTTTAGATTAAAAAGGACATATTTTCCCATCTGTTCTTTCGGCTCCACTAGTGAAACAGATACGTTTCCAGCCCATTAGGGACTGATTTGCATGATTTATTTTTTTTGCATTATCGAAGGACTGGAATGAAGGCTGCAGCATTTTTAAAATTAGAAGGCACTAACCTTTAAACTCTTGAGAACTAGTTTCAAACCTGACTTAAATTACAAGGGCTTAGTTGTCTTTAATTATGTCCCTGGTTGACATTTACCAACCTCGCAAAATTACAAGATGAGCTGTCACAGAGATCCTCTCACATTGTAGTGTCTCTGTGTTCCCCCCACACAGCGTCTCTCTGTCAGTGCGATCTGTCACAACTCTTCAGGAGATCCTGATGACTAGAGTAAGGCAGAATATGGCAGGTCAGGAGATAAACACAGAAGTCTTGGCTTGCTAACCATAGCTTTCTCCCAGTGCTATAAGCCAACTGAAAAAACAATGTTAAATACTTAACATCACCAAACTGCATTACAGACACTAAGCAGTTAAGTTTCAAAACACCAAACCCCAGACCTGTTTGATAGATGGGGAAACTGAAATACAAGTAATTGGTGGTGAAGCTAGGCTTAGAAATCAGGAGTTCTTGTCCCATAGTGCCTTGTTGAAAAAAGGGTGTTCTGATCTTTTACTTGCAGGGGGAGGGATAGTTCAGTGGTTTGAGCATTGGCCTGCTAAACCCAGGGTTTTGAGTTCAGTCCTTAAGGGGGCCATTTAGGGATGTAGGGCAAAATCAGTACTTGGTCCTGTTAGTGAAGGCAGGGGCCTGGATTTGATGACCTTTTGGCGTCCCTTCCAGTTCTATGAGATAGGTATAGCTCCATATTTTATTTTTTTTATTTTTTTGTTTAGTTTTCTATTGCTTGATAACTCAAAGGTACTGTTGATTTTTCAACTACTACACAAACACAAACTTTGTGTTTTCAACACAAAACAAAAGGAACCCAGACACTGAGGAGGAAATCTTCAGCCAGCACAAATGTCAGGGGAAGAACAAGTCTAATTAGTATCAATTGCCAGTATATTGAAAAAATCAAATGTGGAGGAATCAAAGATGGAGGGAGGGGAGGAGCCAGACAAATGGGACTGGACAAAAATCACCTTGTACAAGAGAGTGTAGGGTGAAAGCATGGAATTTGCCATAGCAGACCACAGGTTTTCACTTCTCTCTAAATTCTCCCGTATGACTACAGTTATTTCTGTATTAGCAAGTAATCTTTACTTGATTATTTTTTCTCCTTTCCATCTGTGTTGTTAGAAGATACTTACTCCTTGAGCCTCCCTTGGTGGAAAGGATCAAGAGGTTATGGGAAATCAGAGGGTCGGCGGTAAATGAAACTAAAGCTAACCCCCACCGGTAGTCATGCCACCTCCAGGCTGTGATATTTCTCAGCTCTCATGAGTGAAGCAAGGTCAGACTAGGTCAATACACCACTGATGCTCAGCATGGCATTGTGCTGTTAGGTGTGCCATCTTTTGGATGAGAAACCACTGGGAAATCATGGCCGACATTCTACTGGTTCTAGTCATCTAACTTTGGCAGAACTGAACGTAATACAGTGGGAAGAAGACTTGTTTGTACTAGCTCAGTGAAAAGTCAGGAGCTGCTATAATTGATGCCAAATTTGGTTACTGCATGGTCATCACCAATATACGTCAGCTGGCTTGTTCCCCGCAACTCTGAAGCGGGGGGTTACATTGAAAAGTAACTTTCCATACAGGCCGTCCCATATTTCCCGCCTCTTAGTGACTCCCTCTAAAATGGGGTGAGTTTATAACTAAAAGGACTCGTGAGCCCTGAGAAACCAACCAGAGAACTGAGAGTCAAGTTTGGGTCTTTTCTTCTTGTGTGCCAATAGCAGTGGTCCTGACTGGAGCTGGGCAAGGCTTTTCAGATGAATACCGTATATACTTGTTCATTAGCCCATTCGTTTATAAGCCGACCCCCCAAGATGGTTAGGTAAAAATAGCAAAAGCTGTATGACCCTTTCATAAACTGACCCTATATTTCAGGGGTTGGCAAACTTTGGCTCCTGGCCCATTAGGGTAAGCCGCTAGCGGGCCTGGATGTTTTGTTTACCTGGAGCATTCACAGGCACGGAGCCCAGTTCCCGCAGCTCCGATTGGCTGGGAACGGCAAACCGCAGACACTGGGAGCAGAGGGGCTCCGTGCCCGCAGACGCTCCAGGTAAACAAAATGACAATGTATTAGATATTCAATTCAATGATTCCATAGAGTTTAAAATCATCACATTTTGGTGTAGACCCATTTATAAGCCGACCCCCGCTCTTTGATGCGTCACTTTTTTACCAAAACTATTCGGCTTATGAACGAGTATATACGGTAGTTTATTCAATGAACATTGCAATCTTAGTTGACTTGAAACTATTCATAAATTTGACACGAGTGGTTTCAGCCATTCACAAGGCAGCAGCAGGAGGTGGTAGTGGTGCTGTTTGCCCCGGATAGCCTTTAGCCCAGTGGTCAGGACAGTCACTTGGGATGTAGAAGACCCAACTTCAAATCTCCCCCTTTGAAACACATCCAAAACAGATTTCTGTGGTTCACCAAACATTTCAGACTTGGTTCAAGCTGAATCAATTTCCCCTTCCACCTGATTTTTGAGAACTAAACCAAAAAATCAATTATTTGCCCAGCTCTAAAACCTGACCCAGCTGAGGTGTAGTTAAGGTGCAACTTCATTGTATAGCTCACTGAGCAGAATGAGGACGCAAAGGAAAGGAAAATCCTGCACTGGTGACCTACACCCAGCAGCAAGAACTCTGTCTGCCTAAGGTGGAGAACGAGGCAGCTCCAGTATCCAGGTCCTTCTGTAAAGCCCAGTGAAGTCAATGGGGAGCTTTTAGTTGACACTGGTGGCCATTGGACCAGGCCCTCAAACTATAATATCATCCAAACACTCCTGCAGGCTTTGGAGTGAGCTGGCAGGGTCAGCCACCCAGGAGCTGCACAATTTGTCTTCCCACTCTTCTTTTATCTGAAAAGATAAAACCCTAACCTGAAACCAAATGGGTAGATATTTAAACACTGCAGTGAGGGAAAGCGCCACCTCCTCCTCTTATTGTAGCTACTCCTGGGGAAACTTTGCTAATAGGATTTAACAGTCTGTTGCACAAGGAAGCCAGTGGCATTTGCAAAACCTTCCTTCCTTGCCTATCTCTCCTTTGTTCAAAGCTGCCAGACGTTGGTTTACTTGGTAAACATGCAGAGGCTTTAAATTAGCTTTCAATTAGCGTGGGCTGAAATAGGAGATATCCCCCCACCCCCTGCATAACTTAATTTACTGCCAGATTCCTAGCATAAATGGAAAAGAATCAGCAATATGACTTTCCATTAATATGGAGAATAATTCATTTCTACACGTTCCAAGGTGGTTCAGATGTAACCACAGATGTTGCTCAGGTCCCATAATTAAGCTGAAGCATTTTTTGAATGGCATTATCTGTTACATATTTTGTCTTCAAAGTGCCTCCCTCTGATGCCGTATTTTACTGATATACTGTGGCCCCGGAGAGCTGACATGGGGCTGATGATGAGGCATCACCGAAATGTACCATCAGAAGGAGGTGATGAGGTGATCTATCACCCCAAAGATGGCTCTATTCAAGCCGAGGAGCAAATTGCAATTTGGAACAAGACAACGTAGAGGCAGGCTTTCTTGAGGCTGGGAAAGACAGCCCCCCCCGGCTGTTTCTCTGTGTAGTTTCTGATGGTGTTATAATACTAGATTTGCAAATGTGTCAGTCCCTCCCTCCTTCCCTGCCTCCCTCGCTCTGTGTTTAGATAACGGCATTTAACGTCAACAGCACTGCAGCGGCAGGAATAAACTGTGAGAACCTTAGCTGAAAGAGGAGTGATAATACAATGCAGCCTCATTCTGTATAACATGGCCATTGGCTCCCCATCCAGTAGTGCATCACATTTAAGCTTCTTGTTGCCACCTTCAATGCTCTAGATAACTCTTCCCCTCCCTACTTCTCCTCGCATGCCAACCTTCACATCGCCTCTCCATGACCTCTCTACTCTGCCAGTGTTCCCAGTCTGGTCCACTTGTTCAACAGCTGCTGGCACAATCACCTCTCTGCTTTCACCCATGACACCCTCTATTCCTGGTATGACTTCCCTGAGCTTGTCTGTAGTAGGACCCTATCCTACCCACAATCTTAAAGGCTCACTTCTGCTGTGTTATGTACAGCGAGCGGAGTTGATTTGGATATAAATTGCCGACTGTGGTTTCCTTGCCTCAAACCTCTGTCTTTTTGTCTGTCTGTCCTTAGATCATGAGTTCCAAGGAGCAGGGATTGTCCCTTCTTGAATTTTAGCAAAGTGCCTTTCGCCTGGTGGGCACTACTGTGAATTCATAGTAATCATTGACACAGGCTGTGTCCCAGAGAGCTTTATGAAGTTAATTTAAAACAACTGGTGATAAAGAAGAAATAGCAAAAGAGGGCAATGGAGAGCGTCCGGGGAGGGAGAAAAAATGTTTTCAGTTGAGCTTTGATGGAATCGCTGGAGAGTCAACAATGGCAAAGGGGCAAAGTAAGGAGGGTTCCAGGTGGGAGGAGCTACAGTGGAACATGCTGTCACACCGACTGTGCTAGGCAGGAGTGGAGTGTGGGAAGAGGAGGAGAGAGTCTATGAGGCAGCCTGGGGCAAGTACATGGGACATTTTAAAGGCAAGAAGGGAGCAGTTTTGAACTGGGTCCCAAAATAGATGGGGAGCTGATATGGGAGAGCTAGGGTGATGTGGCCTCAACTTCTTTTTCTGTGTGAGAAGGCAGGCAGTGGCCTCCCATGTAGAGCTGGGATGGTGGTAAACACAAAGAAGGGAGCTGCTATCATCCTGGTGCAAAGAGCCTGACGTAGGATAAGAATTTCCATGGAGATGATGTTGAGGTCGAGGCATTTATGGACAAAGCTATGGAAAGGTGTGATAGATTTCCAGACAGAGTTGATGGTGGAAAAGAAGGGGAATTCAAAGTCCAGGGAATGTGTGATTAATGTCCCAAGAGGCTGATCTCTGAAGCAGTAATTCTAGCTGATTATTGATAATGATTCTGTCTATAGTCTTTCTATACAGTTGATTCAGACCGTGTCAGCAAAGTTGGCAATTGTCCATTCACATGAAAAGAATCGGCTAGGCTACTATTAAAGGCACAGGTGGTTGTGTCACGTTAAACTAGAGTGTTTGATTTGTGTGTTGTTCCTTTCATAGTGACTTATTATTAGCGCTGATCCATGACTTCCCTGAAAACTAATGGAATAAATTCCCACGGCACTAGAATGGTCAATATTTAGGTCTTTGGATGTTACTCTGAAACTATTTTTTTCATGCTGTCTGTCCACTGACTTCAGTGAATTTTGGATCAGTCCCTCCAAGTGGGTCAGAAAGGACTTTGGTTCATGTTCTTTGCTTGAGCAGGCAAGCCGGCTGTTAGGGTGACAGATTTCTCACTTCCCTCCAAGATGCTGGATGATAGTGGCACTTGCTCTACAGAGCTAAATGCCCTTTTCAATATTTCTGTTTTCTAGCCTTTATCATAGCTGTTTTAGAGCAGGCAGCTGGAAATTTGAAAGAACTCATTAAAAATGAAACGACTCATCCGATGAAACAGTAACGTTATTAATTGGACCCCAAAATAAATAAGCCAAGTGTGTCCGTAGAAGTGTAGAACCGGTGTCAAGCATGACAGATTTCTTAGTGAGGATGTGAAGCCCTGTCTGTTAATCCAGAGCAGCACAGGGATGCCAAGCTGCCGGCCTTTGTGTCTAAAGTATGACACAGGGAACGCAAGGCGGGAGTCTCATCAACATGATCTGCAACTCTCTCTTTTGTCGTGAGCCTTGAAGCGGAGTGCAATGCACAGTGGGATCCCGTTGTAGGGTTAGTGGTTGTTTATTATCTCTCTCCATGTCAACCAGGAGGAAAAGAAATGAGAAATTTTAACTCAATGACAAGTGGAAAATTCTGTAAACCCAAACAAGAAGATGCCTCTCAAATACTAATTCTAAATAATTTAATAAGCTGTGATTAGATGCTTTGCATTTAAGTCCTAGGGCCTGCTCCAAAGCCAATTCAAATGAATGGAAAGACCCTTCCTGATTTCAGTTCAGGCCCTTAGTCCAGACTGTGAATTTAGTTTAAATCTATAATAGTACAGTAACCCTCCATTCTAGTCTTAGATGCTGCAAACAGGTCTACCCTGTAGTTTGACTAAGGTTTCTTGGGATACTGCTACATTGATGTCGGATTGTCCAAAGGCTACCTGACATCAGTGCATCAGTTTCTCCAGGAAAAGACAGACAACACACAGGACCAAATTCACCCTTGGTTTTACACAAGGGAGGAATTGCTTCACTCCATGCAAGTGGGTTAACTCCATTTGTGATGGTCACCGATTAAGGCAAGTCAAAACATGTGTGTCTGTTGTTTTAGCTCCGATTGTCCTCTTTATTTAAACATTTGAGGCCTGTTTAATGGCTACGATATTGTCATTGCAGGAGCAGAGCACCCTTTCGCTTTCTTCAACAATTGCTACCAGTTAAAATAAAATATGTATCGCATACATGTCTCTGCCTTTAATATTTAGTCACTTTAAGTTTGCAATGGCTTCCAAAAATAAATCCAAAAGGATTTCAGGCTCGTTCAGTATAGCTCCAAAAATGGTTCTTTATTGTTTTACCCATAATGGTCTCTCTCTGATGATGAAAAGGTGGATCAATATCAACTCCCTGCAAATCTATCCTAGTTTCTGGTAATTATCTTCCTTGAAAAGCTTTAAATGTGCACTACTGTAACCATTTATATTAATGACTTGAGCATCCACATCCCAATAATGATACGTTGTAGTTCTGCTCTTCTCATTCTACAAAGATTCCTCTCTACCCGTTATAACTATTAGAAAGTTAATGTTATTTAGTAAGAGGCATAAATGTTATTTAGTAAGGGACACGGTACCACCCCCTGAATCCACAGAAATTGTCATTTGGAAGCTTCCTACATAGAAAATATCGCACCCTATACGTGCACAAGAAATAACAACAAAACACACACACACATGCACGCACAAAAACACCCCCCACAACAACTCAAGAACCAACCAACTTTGCAGAGAAGTAGGAGAAATAATGGTGGAAGAGGACAGTTAGAGCAAACACTTATTACTGATGAGTAGGGAAGCATTACAGTATTTTGAATCTAAAGCACAACAATTTGGGACTGTCAATTTTTGTAGAAAAGCCAAACAAACAAAGAAGGTTCCTTTTCATTGGTTCAGTTTTGGTCATTAGCACCAGGACTAATGAAAAGGGATTTTGGGTAAAACCACTTTTTACTGAATACGAAGGAAATATTGGCAGCCAGAGGGAGTTGGTGACTGAGCTTCTCAGGATTCAGTGACTGTACAGGACCTCCAGGATCATCAGGCACACTGCATAATGTAGCCATGTGAATGTCATGGTCATCAGTGGGGACAGGTATCAGAACCTTCTGCTGTGAAAACTACAGCATCTTCTATTTGAGTTAACGAAGAATTCTTAGCTGTATGGGTACTAATACTTACAGTCATTGTAGGCAGCAGTCACTAGAAGGGGAATCAAGATGACTAAGACACCAAGTCAATCTAGTATCACACCTGGGTATGTATGTGTAACTGTGCAAGTTATGTTAGGAGGTGATCTCTGTAGTAGGAAGAGAGACTTAGGGTACGTCTACACTACCTGCTGGATTGGTGGGTAGTGATCTATCTATCTATCGGGGATTGATTTATTGCGTGTAGTGTAGACGTGATAAATCGATCCCCGATCACTCTCTTGTCGACTATTAATTAATTGATTGATTGAGATATCCCATCTCCTAGAACTGGAAGGGACCTTGAAAGGTCATCGAGTCCAGCCCCCTGCTTTCACTAGCAGGACCAAGTACTGATTTTGCCCCAGATCCCCAAGTGGACCCCTCAAGGATTGAACTCACAACCCTGGGTTTAGCAGGCCAATGCTCAAACCACTGAGCTATCCCCCCCCGCCTGCTGAACTCCAGCTCGGTGAGAGGCGGAAGCAAAGTCGACGGGGGAGCTGCGGCGTGCCGCAAGGACACGAAGTAAGTCATTTTAATTTGATCTAAGATACATCGACTTCAGCTATGCTATTCTCTTAGCTGAAGTTGCGTATCTTAGATCGATCCCCCCACCCCTAGTGTAGACGAGGCCTTAGACATAAGCCCTGGCATTTTTAGCCCTGTTCTTGCCAGATTCTGTGAGCAGGTCCTGCCTTATACCAAGCCTCTAATACAAGGGCTTATGTCTTAGGCTCTCTTCCTACTCCAATCTCCTCTTGGCAATGGATGAACTTGAGGTGTTGTGTTGATTCTTTAAGATCTACCCACTTGTTCGAAGCATCTGATAGAAGAGACATAAACTCCCTATGGCTGAGAAGATTTTTAACTTAATTGTGGAGACCACCTTGGAAACTGATCACACAATGTTAGTTTAATTTGAGAAGGTGGAGTACTTGGGTGGGGGAGGGGGTTGATGCAGGAGTGCCACCAGCTTTTCTGCCACCCTAGGTGGCGTAAAGTCCCACCCTGAAATGCCGCCCCCCACAGAGGCGGCGGAAGGTCCCGCCGCCGAAATACCACCACGGTCACCGCCCCCCAAATTGTAGCGCCCTAGGTGACCGCCTAGGTCGCCTAATGGTTTGCGCCGGCCCTGGGTTGATGTATAACTAGAAGTCCAAGTCACCAGTCTAGAAGGGGGCAATCTTAGTAAACAGTGTCTAGCAATGCTTGATGAAGAATAAAACCCAAAGGGCTTCATCTAACAATGGCATATCAAAGCTACTGCTTCAGCCAGTCTGTGTCCTACAGATTCCTCTTCCATAGATTTTGGTTTAAAAAGCTGGAAGGGTGGCGGGAAAGCTGAGATAAAATCGTCTCACTTGCCGACAGTTCTGGTAGAAGTAACAACATCAGCAGCAGTGTAACAAATCATTAAAAAAAAAATCAGCAGCATTTAAAATAATGTAACAGCTTGCTTTTAAAAGGCAACACATTTGTTTAATCTTTGATACTTAGGGGAAGATGAATCTCTGCCATTGTCACAGCAGTTTCTGTAAGGAAAATAATTCTGGTCAGTATTATCTCTAAAGAGTAAAAGAGATTTCAAGTCTGCCACTGAAAACTGGGGCCAGATGTCTTTATTGGGAGGAATGGGAACTGGCTGGGGTTGTTTCTCTTGGGGATTTTGATCTGGAGAATTAACCGGTACTTTTGCATCCTTGCAAAATTGCTGCAAATTGAGAAGCAAACAATAGAACCTTAGGACTAGACCCACCAAGGGATTTAGGCACTTCACCAGCATTTTAGAGGCCTACGTCCAAATTCCAGATCCTCAGAACCACGGTTCAGCTGTTGCCTATCTCTGTAGCATCCGAGTTGCCACGGGTAAAGGCCCATAAATTTCTGCTAGCGGGCGTGCACCAACCTGCCTCAGCTCTGATACCACTGAGCTGCTTGGTGCCTACGCTCCAGTGGGATCCACACCATGTGGTGTCTCTTCCACCTGCCTTCACACTGGCTCAGTCCCTTTCTGCTTTCTGGCAGCCTGCCTCCAGCTGAGGCAGAGCTTCTCCGCGGGTGGATTCCTCAGTGAGGGGAATGCAAAAATTAATAGAGACGTATGCATCTGATCCTCATTCCCCCTCTGGGCCTGTCCTTTCCCCCTCATTCCCTTCACATTGGCTCATTTTCCATGGGGGCAAAGGCAGCAGGAAAGAGTGGCATGAAAACAGCTGACTTCCATCCCTTCCTAGTAGGAAGGGGGAGAGACATAGGTGGAAGGCCTGAGGGAGTGACTGAGCCCTGGTTCCTAAGCCTGTGCTTTAATCACTAGGCCGTACTTCCTCTCTAAATAGAGACAACGCTGATTGAGCCACAGCCCTTTTCTGTATCCAAAGACCCAGAAACGAGGGGTTCTACGTAATGCACTCAATTGCACATTTCATGTCACAATCCATTTTGCCAGTGTTTATTAAAATTTAAAAGGAGGGTCAACTTTTGTAGCATCCAAAAGAATGAAAATTTCCCCAGGCTCAGGCTGGAAAGCTCTCAGCTTTGATCTTGTGCCAACAAGCAACTTGAAGATTTAATTTCCTTTAAAGGGAACTTAGTATTAAAAAAAGCAAACCCAAGCAAGCCCCACCACCCAGATTTGCCTACAGTACAAACTCTCAGGGTAAGGAGCTGGTCACGTCCTGTACTGCTGGAGTTGCATAACTCAGCAATGCATCCTCTGCAGACATATGGATTTTCAGATTTGGAAAAGGTCATAAAAAGAACAATGAAGAGTAATCATAAATAATGGCAAGCCCAGAATGGGTCTTGGAGTTAATAGAGGAAGATGCTCACATCTGAGCCAACCTGCGAGAACCTATGGATCCAGCCCTATGAAATCATCCAGCCACAGATATAATGTAATGAAGGGATTATAACTTGGAAGGGGTAAATTGTCTTTCCTACAAAGACTATACAAAATAAAAATATCAATACTTTGCTCTTCTACAGCACTGTTCATCCCCAAGTCTCAAAGTGTTTAATAGAGGAAGAAGTATCATAATGCCCATTTCCCAGATGGGGAAATGGAGGGACACAAAGGTAAAGTGGCTTGGCCAGTGTCTCCCAGCAAGCCAGTGGCAGAGCCATGAATACTCAGTACAGCTACCAAGAAGGTTCCTCAATGGACATTGCTCTTGCTGCAGTGCTGGTGAACAAACCAATATATTGTAACAAAGATTTCAATATCCTATGATGCAGCAAATGCAGAATCCCAACTCACGTATGCTATATTCAGATAAGGACCAATATCCAAAAGGAAGGATGTCCCTGTACCGCATTTAGATGCTCAGACTGGCATTTTAGCAAGTAACATGGATATACACATGCAAGGTTTGGACAGACATGCCAAATCTGCGAAAAAAACCACAGAAATTGGGCCTGTCTTTGGCTTAATTGGCTTTTGAATTGCTTGTTGGCTAGTCTTTGGCTTGTAGCTTGTTTGGCTTGTAGCTTGTTGCTTCTTTTTTTTTTGATCAGCTCCCGGCAAGCAGGGGCAAGGGGGGGCAAGGGGGGGCAAGCGGGGGCAAGGGTGGGGGAGAGTCAGGAGTGCACAGCGGGCCCACCACGGTCCCAGACTGCAGGCCGGGGGGATCTAGTCACATAGAGTGTTGGGGTTCTTAGGGATTGGCTTGCTTTGGCCTTGTTTTGAAATGGGATTAGCTGGATTTCTGGCTGATTGTGAAAGTCGGGGGGCTTATTTACCGCGCAAAAGTTGGCCGCTGTGGGTTTGGATGTTCACATTTAAAAACTTGAGTTCAATAATAGCAAAGTGAAAGAGGAAATGGAGAGGTCTGGCCAAAATCGAAAGGATGGATAAGAAAAGTAACAGGGCTGATGAGTTAGAAAGACACAGGAAGGCTCTTCCACAGGGCAGGCGCTGCCTAGGAGAAAACGTCTTCTATCTGTCATGGTGAGGTTGTGAGAAGGGACAGAAAGAATCGCTGGAAATGGGCACAGATTGGGTATGGACTAGCCACCCATCCCACTGCAGCGTGTTGCTTTCAATGCTGTAGTATGCTGGTCCCCAGGTGTATGGTAGTGTCCTGGGTGTACCAGGACCCGGGAACAAATGCTGTGGTTGCTCTTAGCAGTAGGCTATAACCCTGGGTGGGCTCCCAGGAACAATCACACACTTTGAGTAATGGAAAGAATTCCTTCACTAAGACTGGCAGAAACAAAAGGTGCAAACACCCTCGGCACAATTCCTTTAGGACTTATAGCCCCAAAATAAAAGAACCCGTCAGTGTGCAACGGAGTAAATTCTTCCAAGAAGTGCAGACTGTGATGTCACACTTCCTGTACACGCTTCACGCCATCTTTGGTTTCCTGGGACACTACCTGCCAGGGACAAAACCATGGAAGCCCAGACAGGGCAGTCATAGGTTGCAGCTATGCAGAATACTAGAAAGTAGGGGGTTCATCCACCTCATTTCTGTACACAATAATGTTCATAATAAAAGGTTTATCTTGAAACTCATCTGCTTGCCAGAGACACTACAATCAGTTCTCAATCCAGGCCCTAGGGTATGCCAACGTAACCCCTCCATGTTCCTCTCCTGCTGCAGTAAGTTGCAGGTTCCCCCACCCCATTTAACAGAAAAGCGCCACACACTATCTTCCTGTTTTTGCAAACTCAGGCAGCAGCTCCTTGCCCTTCCCATCGTAGGGGTTGCATTTTCCACTTCCCTCTCAAAAAACAGCCTTGCATAGGATTTGGAGTGGAAGAGATGGCCCAGTGAACCTTAGCTGTTGCATCCAAGGGGCGCAGATTTCCTTGAAGAGGCTGTAACTATCTTTGAGTTCATCAAATAACAAACGGATGAATGAGAAAGGAATAAAACTTTAATAAAACAAACTGGAGAGCTTCTGTAGTGAGCTACTAAGCACAGCCCTGTGATGTTCCCAACCCCTGACTCCAGGGCACCTCTCCAAATGCCTATGGTCATAATACTCTCTCTTATGAGGGAGCGTCTCTAAATTATAATCTTCTACACACATATCTCTACAGTGGCTTTTTCATGAGATTTCTAGTTTTTCAACTTCTGGAAATATCACTGGAATGAAGTATCAGCACTGGCTCCAGAATTTATAAAAACGAGCAATACTGAACCTTTAAAAAATGAAACCCTGCATTTTCCAAACAGACCAGAACTTCGGAAAAACAAGAGTCTGTTGATGTTAGGGTTGTAGGTCCAGGGTGAAGTTATTAGTGTGTTGGAATTGGTGTGTCCATCCCTCAGCAGGATGCACATTGCTATGAATACCTATAGACTTTCATGGTGTTGCTTTCTAATTAGATGTATGCATTGGCTGAGATTCCCTGAGCTTGGTTCTTCTCTCACTGTGGGAATCACACCACTGTTGTTACACCAGTTATTACTGGTGTAAATAAGAGGAGAATCTGGCCCTCTCTAATGAATTCAAGGTGGTGAACTGCTCAAATACAATCTGGAAATGCTTAAAAATGAAACGATTTTTACAGCAGGACTTTTTTTTGCCTCTTGAAACCACCAGCAGCAAAACTGGGTGGACTCTGCTAATTACCTTTCCATGCAGACTAAACTCACCTCCAACTGGGTACTCTCCAGAGGCCAACAACCCTTTAGGAGCCTCATTAGAGGAAATCTGATAGAACACGGGCTGTGATCACGGCGATGGTCAGTAAATTGGATAAGTCAAGAACATCTTGGATCAATTAGATGGTCTTTCATAAACCCAAAATATGTAGCAGCCTTTATGCAGGAGGGCAAACAGTTACACTTCCATGCAGAATCGCTAGAGGAATCAGATGTAAGCTCCCAACGAGAGAACTCAGGGGTCCCTTTGAAAGGGTTGATTTTGTCCCTACCATAAAGTCATTACAAATACTGCAGGCATAGATAGATAGGTAGCAAACGCTCTAAAGGTTTCAATCATATGGTTGTTGCTATCCGTCTGTCATGTTTGTAATGTGCCCATCACTGGAGTCTCTAGGCTCTTGCTTTTCAGGTGAGGAGGCAACCACGGAAGAGCTTAACAGTCATTGCAAATCTACACAGCTCAGTATTAAATAGTGTTAATGGAATCCTGGAGGGGAACATTTTGGCTTTCATTATTATCACATTAAGTCCCCTGCAAGCAAGTTTGCTGCACTGTGATGGGGTATACTAACCCCACACTGACCAGGAATGGGCTAACGAGCCATCATGGGCTCAATCAGCCCCACCCTACTACATGTCGTCTGCTGATTATGGCCAGAAGATTGGTAAAAGGAAGTATTATGGGTTCTGATCTCTGTTGACTCGTATAGTCAACAAGCTACATGACCTCTTTGTGATTCTTCCAGCTCAGATGGAAAACCTGTTGAAAAGCAGCTGCACTTTCTTGGAATCATAAAGGACTCACTCTAGCCAGAAAGAGGTGGAATCAGCTGAGAAATATTTTGCCTGTTCATAGCTGGAAATCAGGGTATGGATCTGCCAACTTGTATATTGTTAGCCCAGATTTACATTAGCTTCTGCCAGGGTAACAAGCTCATGTATCTGTTGTTTGCAGCACAATTGCAACATAAACCATCTATAGTTTGGGAGCTGGGATTCAGAACCCTGGCTCGTGAGCTCCACTACACAGCCCTCTTCCTCCTGAGCTAAGAGTCTGCAGTTCATTACTTTCTAAGCATCCTTGGTAAATTCTCACTGGGTAAAGAGCAAATCTGTCCCGTACCGTCAATAGTAAGAATAGATTTTCTTTCATTGTTGACATGAGTTAGGTGTTCAAAACCACAGCATTAAATTGGATTTTCTAGACACAAAAGCCTATAGACATTGGTTTTAGTAATATAGATCTTGTTCCTGAAAACACTGCCGAACCTAATGCTTACTACTTTGAGTAGTCCCATGGACTTCAGTTCTTCAGGGAGTGTAAGATGCAAATGTACATAAAGTACTTTAGGGAGTATTTTAATGGTCTAACAACATTTTGGTGTTTTGTATCAGTTAAGAGAAACCTTGAATTTTTGCCCATTCTACCTTGGCTTTCTTGTATTTACAATTAGATCTACTCTACTAATACACAATGATTTGTGAATAAAAGCCACGTTTGGTTCACAATGATTCATGGGTGATGTTATTTATTATTTGGACAACAGCCAGTATTCATGAAAGCATTCCTAAATGCAAATAAGCATCATAATTTTAGCACAAAAGGAAAATGTGTCTGAAAATTCATACTGGATGCACACTATCCGTCATTTGTCATTCATTTAAAAGTTTCAGTAATCCAGTCAGGGAGCAGTCACAAATTCATGACTTTTATATAAACAATCAACATGATACAATAAACAAATTTGATTGAAGAATGCTTCATGAACCGAAAAAAGGATTAAGTCTGTCGGATACCTTAATCACAATGAATGATTTGACCAGCTATTTAACATGTATGTTAATCTTGTTAAACGGATAATGCCATTCTTAAGAGTGGCTCCCAATTTTGTTTGCCTAGGAAATTGCTTTTGTTTCCTACTCTTTTAATAAAAAGGGAAGGGGATGTATTTTCTCACTTGATTCCTCTCCCCAGTCCATGTATGTGACACTGTTGGTATGTGACACTCCCTAAACAAAGGATCATGCTACAATCGATAGCTAGATGACAACGTTTATTAAATATAAAGGATTTTCCTTTATCCGTTGTTGCCACAGAGGATGTTGCTGGCTTGCTAGATTGGGTGGTAAAATTATTACTGTGGGCTTGAAAGGGAAAAGATCACAGACAATTGCCGGTAGTGTCATATTTCTTTTTCCCTGTGAGCGACTTAGCCACCTTACCTTTGCAAATTTCACCTGCTGTTCTTAGAGACTGAAATGGGTAATGATGCTTAGTAGGTGGCAGCAAATTCTTGAAAGATTTTGAACCCAAAAACATGCAGTGTAGGCCTCGGGAGAGAAAGTGTCTGAATTAAAAAAAAAGACCTGTCTTGAAAATTAACCAGGTGATAATGTGACAATGAAATAACACAATCAATCTCTAGTAAATCCTGTGCAATGCCTGTGTGTTGACATGGATTTAATTGCCTGAGGTCAGCCTTGGTTTGTTCAGTTGCAGATCCATCTGACTAGCAAGTTTGCTAGCTACAATCCATAAATCATTAAAAAGGTATTCTGTTATTCCAGGCACTGCTGCTCCACTTTGTTGATGCTTGTTTCATTCAGGGTTGCAGCACAGGAAAACAGGTCATTGTTTGACTTATGCAGCACTTCTAAGAGAAGTTTGGTAAAATGTTCAGAATCACTAATGCCCATTATCTAGCCACTGGCAATGACCCTTCTATGAGATACCCACAAAAACACAGAGGGCCTATAATAATGATCTGCCAATAGCAGAAGCTGGCTATTATGGATAGATGTTATGTTGGATTCTTAATAAAGGAGGGGAAGTTGTAGACCAGCGTCCCTGTGAAGCTATAAATTCCCCACTACATCTCTTGGATGTGAGTGTTAGAATTTCCCCTAGGTATGCTCTGTGCTTCCAACTCAAATAAATCTGTTTCCCTTTGTGATGATTTGGGGAAAACATCTGTACAATTGATGAATTCTCTGTGAGATTATGAACTCTCTGTATGTATCTCTACCAAGCTGCAAACTCCATTTTGAATGGGCAGCTCCTTTGTCTTCTCTGGTTTCAGAGTAGCAGCCGTGTTAGTCTGTATCCGCAAAAAGAACAGGAGTACTTGTGGCACCTTAGAGACTAACAAATTTATTAGAGCATAAGCTTTCGTGGGCTACAACCCACTTCTTCGGATGCATATAGAGTGAAACATATATTGAGGAGATATATATACACACATACAGAGAGCATGAACAGGTGGGAGTTGTCTTACCAACTCTGAGAGGCCAATTAAGTAAGAGAAAAAAAACTTTTGAAGTGATAATCAAGATAGCTCAGTACAGACAGTTTGATAAGAAGCAAGTGTGAAAATACTTACAAGGGGAGATAGATTCAATGTTTGTAATGGCTCAGCCATTCCCAGTCCTTATTTAATCCTGAGTTGATTGTGTCTAGTTTGCATATCAATTCCAGCTCAGCAGTCTCTCGTTGGAGTCTGTTTTTGAAGTTTTTCTGTTTTAAGATAGCCACCCGCAGGTCTGTCATAGAATGGCCAGACAGGTTAAAGTGTTCTCCCACTGGTTTGTCTTCTCTATCCTCTCTATTGAACTGAAATTCCAGCAGGAGTAGTGCCCAATGCCTAATAATAGAGGGTCGTTAAGTCATGATGGTCCTCTATTCAAAATGGAAGTACCCTAGACAAAAGGTTTGTTAGGGGAGAGGTCACCTGGTAATGAAGTCATATGGTAGGACTTTGTGGTCACCTGTTGAGTCTTACCAGGCAGTGACCTGACAGAGGAGACTGGAAGGTTATAAAGTGCAGAAGATGCTCTGTTTGCACTGCAATCACAGTGTACCAGCTGCCTAACCAGATTTACTTTATATGAAGGACCCTGCTTGGTGTTCTCACACTATGTTGGAGTTTCATCAAGACAGCTGTTGACTTGCAAGTGTGTGGGGGAATGACTTGGAAAGCTCCTCTGTTCATTCTGATGTGTAAACCCATTAGACCTCCCTATGAGTCATAAGTTTGCTTGTTTTATTTGTGTGAGAAGGAAGAGCTGCCTAATATACTAGACATTGAATCTCAGATGCTGATTTACCAGTGAAGTGATGTTTCTAGAGACAGATAGGTGGTGTTTAGATCAGGATTCAGAATAGGGTTAGGACTTGGGGTCAGGGTTTGAAGAAGCATTGAAGTGTGTTTAAGATGTGCAGGTCAGAAAACCAGTTCCTCCCACATAGTGCATCTAACCTTCAGGGACCAACTCTTGAACAGTGCTGGCAGTGAAGAGTTGTTTCGTATGAGTTGTGGCAGGCACCAGAGACTCTGCCATAGACAGCTATTTTTTGTAGCCTCCGCTGTGTTTTGAAGGGGATTTAATTCATTTAGGAGTGGGGTCTCCAGGTGTGGTGGATGGGGCAAAGCCAATGAGTGACTTAGAATCATAGAATATCAGGGTTGGAAGGGACCTCAGGAGGTCATCTAGTCCAATCTAGCAGGACCAATCCTCAACTAAATCATCCCAGCCAGGACTTTGTCAAGCCTGACCTTAAAAACCTCTAAGGAAGGAGATTCCACCACCTCCCTAGGTAACCCATTCCAGTGTTTCACCACCCTTCTAGTGAAATTTTTTTCCGTAATATCCAATCTAAATCTCCCCCACTGCAACTTGAGACCATTACTCCTTCTTCTATCATCTGCTACCACTGAGAACAGTCTAGATCCATCCTCTTTGGAGCCCCCTTTCAGGTAGTTGAAGGCTGCTATCAAATCCCTCCTCACTCTTCTCTTCTGCAGACTAAATAAGCCCAGTTCCCTCAGCCTCTCATCAGTCATGTGCTCCAGCCCCCTCATCATTTTTGTTGCCCTCCATTGGACTCTTTACAATTTTTCCACATCCTTCTTGTAGTGTAGGGCCCCAAACTTGGACACAGTACTCCAGATGAGGCTTCACCAATGTCGAATAGAGGGGAATGCTCACGTCCCTTGATCTGCTGGCAATACTCCTACTTATACAGCCCAAAATGCCATTAGCCTTCTTGGCAACAAGGACACACTGTTGACTCATATCCACTTCTCGTCCACTGTAACCCCTAGGTCCTTTTCTGCAGAACTGCTGCCTAGCCACTCGGTCCCTAGTCTGTAGCAGTGCATAGGATTCTGCCATCCTAAGTGCAGGACTCTGCACTTGTCCTTGTTGAACCTCATCAGATTTCTTTTAGCCCAATCATCTAATTTGTCTAGGTCCCTCGGTATCCTATCCCTACCCTCCAGTGTATCTACCACTCCTCCCAGTTTAGTGTCATCTGCAAACTTGCTGAGGGTGAAATCCATCCCGTCATCCAGATCATTAATGAAAATATTGAAAAAAAACAGCCCCAGGACCGACCCTTGCAGCTTTCCGCTTGATACCGGCTGCCAACTAGACATGGAGCCATTGATCACAACCCGTTGAGCCCGACGATCTAGCCAGCTTTCTATCCACCTTACAGTCCATTCATCCAGCCCATACTTCTTAACCTGGCGGCAAGAATACTGTGGGAGACTGTATCAAAAGCTTTGCTAAAGTCAAGGAATAACACATCCACTGCTTTCCCCTCATCCACAGAGCCAGTTATCTCATCATAAAAGGCAATTAGGTTAGTCAGGCATGACGTGCCCTTGGTGAATCCATGCTGACTGTTCCTGATCACTTTAAAGTCCTCTAAGTGCTTCAAAATTGATTCCTTGAGGACCTGCTCCATGATTTTTCCAGGGACTGAGGTGAGGCTGACTGGCCTGTAGTTCCCTGAATCCTCTTTCTTCCCTTTTTAAAATTGGCACTACATTAGCCTTTTTCCAGTCATCCGGGACCTCCCCCGATGACCATGAGTTTTCAAAGATAATGCCCAATGGCTTTGCAATCACATCCACCAACTCCTTTAGCACCCTCGGATGCAGCGCATCCGGCCCCATGGACTTGTGCTCGTCCAGCTTTTCTAAATAGTCCTGAACCACTTCTTTCTCCACAGAGGGCTAGTCACCCTCTGTGGAGTAGTCTGGGAGCTGACCTTGTTCGTGAAGACAAGGGCAAAAAAAGCATTGAGTACATTAGCTTTTTCCACATCCTCTGTCACTAGGTTGCCTCCTCCATTCAGTAAGGGGCCCACACTTTCCTTGACCTTCTTCTTGTTGCTAATGTACCTGTAGAAACCCTTCTTGTTACTCTTAACATCCCTTGCTAGCTGTAACTCCAAGTGCGATTTGGCCTTTCTGATTTCATGCCTGCATGCCTGAGCAATATTTGTATACTCCTCCCTGGCCATTTGTCTAATCTTCAACTTCTTGTAAGCTTCTTTTTTGTGTTTAAGATCAGCAAGGATTTCACTGTTAAGCCAAGCTGGTTGCCCGCCATATTTACTATTCTTTCTACACATCGGGATGGTTTGTTTCTGCAACCTCAATAAGGATTCTTTAAAATACAGCCAGCTCTCCTGGACTCCTTTCCACTTCATGTTATTCTCCCAGGGGATCCTGCCCATCAGTTCCTGAGGGAGTCAAAGTCTGCTTTTCTGAAGTCCAGGATCTGTATTCTGCTGTTCTCCTTTCTTCCTTCTGTCAGGATCCTGAACTCAACCATCTCATGGTCACTGCCTCCCAGGTTCCCATCCACTTTTGCTTCCCTTACTAATTCTTCCCTGTTTGTCAGCAGCAGGTCAAGAAGAGCTCTGCCCCTAGTTGGTTCCTCCAGCACTTGCACCAGAAAATTGTCCCCTACACTTTCCAAAAACTTCCTGGATTGTCTGTGCACTGCTGTATTGCTCTCCCAGCAGATATTGGGATGATTGAAGTCCTCCATGAGAACCAGGGCCTGTGATCTAGTAACTTCTGTTAGTTGCCTGAAGAAAGCCTCGCCCACCTCGCCCCCCTGGTCTGGTGGTCTATAGCAGACTCCCATCACAACATCACCCTTGCTGCTCACACTTCTAAACTTAATCCAGAGACTCTCAGGTTTTTCTGCAGTTTCATACTGGAGCTCTGAGCAGTCATACTGCTCCCTTACATACAATGCAACCCCCCCACCTTTTCTGCCCTGCCTGTCCTTCCTGAACAGTTTATATCCATCCATGACAGTACTCCAGTCATGTGAGTTATCCCACCAAGTCTCTTAACTTGTGTCTGCTGACTTAGATGTGTCCCTGACCTGTCAACAGTCTCCTGGAGACTCCAAATGAACAGTTAGGCCCTTCACCATACTTCTGAGCCCCAACCTGGACCACTCAACCCATCCCCCAAGCACTCAGGGGACTTGGATTCAAATTGCAAGCTTTATCTGAAAATGTCATGAGCCATAAAAGAGGCACGTTTTCCTGAGCATCCTTTTGAAAATTCTGGAACAAGCAACTGTCTCAAGCCACTTCCTGTTCTGCCTTTGTTCCAACAGACCACAAGACAGCTTTATTTTGAATACCGTCTTTCATACAAATTGCATCCTAAGATGCTGCCCAGAGTTAAATAAGTAATGTCAAAGAGAGAGAAATCAAGGGTCTAGGCGTGGGAAGATTTGATTGCAAAGGTGACTTGCAAAATGAATGGAGAAGCAAGTTGATGAGATGGAGATGTATCTCTGGTCATTGTGCACTCGCAGCAGCTTTAAACTGCAGGTCACTGGGCAGAAATGAAGGAGCTCACGCTGAAGATATAATGGTCTGAGTTTGAGCTATGTATTTTACTCTTATTCATATTTTTTAATAGTAAATCACAGTAAATAAAGCTGACTCCACCATTACATCAAGAGTCGGATAATCTGGTTATTCAGCTGGAAGGAAACTTCATTGTTAATTAACATACATAAAACCTTGGGGGCTGAAAGGTGTCAAAGCCAAGGAGTGAGGGAGAAAGTGATAAAGACAGACACTTGCGAATGGCAAAACGCGAGGACCTTTTAAAAGAGTTTGAAAGTGAGCCTGTCATATTTGGTTGTGCTGATAATTTGATAATTAAAAAAAAAATCAAATAAAATCTGAAGTCTAGGGGAATAAACAGTTCATTTTACAAGATTGGAAGGGAATTTTAGAACACAATGGAAGGAGCTGCAGACTCCAGTATATCACATTTACCTCCAGTTCAGTGAGCTGAAGGAAAAGCCATCCCACCCACCACTGGAGTGAGGTTCATTAATTTTGATCTTTGGAAGAGGAATATTGTCTTATCATCTTTCTTTTCTATTTGTTCCCCCCCCCCCACACACACATACTTCTCCGCCTTAAAATAGAAGCCATCAAGCAACACTGAGGTTCCCTGCTTAGGCATTTGATTGGACCTGCTTGTTATAGGCCAGGTTATGGGAGTTAAATTATGGCCCATGTTGTGGGTGACAGAGGGGTTGTAGAACCACAAGCCCTAGCAGGAATTGAGAGGAAGAATGGGTCAGCCCTTAGGGTGCTAGCTTAGGACTCAGGCGTGCCAAGTTTAATTCTCTGCTCTACTACAGACTTACTGTGTGACCTTGGACAAGTCACTTAGCCTCTCTGTCCCTCAGCACTTCCCTACCTCGCAGTGGGGTTGAGGATCAATATGGAACCCACACATCTCCTGGGAGTGGTGCTCTGTCCCCTCTAGTGGCACTGAGACCACTGAGAGATTAATGAGTCTGCTACAGCCTTACCTAAGAGCCATGTGGCTTTTAGCTCATGCAGTAGAGGCTCATACATTTAGCTCCAGAGATTCCCAGGTTCAATCCCGCCCACCGACAACTGGGGTCTGTTGGTGTTACAAATATATTCAAGATTATGAGGTGCTCAGATACGACCATAATGGGGGCCATATAAGTACAATACATAGATGGGGGAATACTGACTAATTTCTGAATTCCTCCTGAGGCTACAGAGAGGTGTACATGGCAGCAGCTCCAATGCCCTCTTGAAACAGGTGCTTGTCTCTTGTCTAAAAGCCCTTTGGAATTTAATAAGGCTGAAATAATATTTCTCCCTAGTGTCATTTGGTTGCACAGTCCAAGCAGCAGCTGGCCAAAAGTGCCCACTCACGGAGCTGGGAGCAGCTTACATGCCAGAGACTGTGCGTGAACCTCCCGGGAGTGGGGGTTCTCGTAGCAGAGCAAGGTAAGGCTGGCTCCCAGAGTCGAGGATTGGAGTGACCTAGCAGATCACTGGTCCAGATAACATCAGGGGAACGTCACACATGTTCTGACCATCTCCCATTGGTCCACGTTCCCTCTGAAGCAAGGCTGCTTCTGCTGTTTTAGCCCGTGAAGCAGGCTATGCCAATAACATCTGGAAGTTCAGTTAATTCCAAAGCTGACCAAGCTTGGAATCAATAGGAAGACAAAACAGGATAGATCCTAGAAACAGTGACATCCCCAAGACAGAGGCCTCCATTCTTGATCTTCCTCCATCATGTGGTTGGCCAATACTCTCATCTATAAATTCTGCTGACATATTTGACTCTGGTTTTGAGGAGGTGAGTACCCAGCCTCCCAGCCACCCTCCCTCTTGCTAGGGATAACATGGGATCTTCCCTTCCCACCAGCTTTAAACACCTCTTTCAGTGGTTTGTTTTCAATAGATGCCTGGGTCTGGTCAAAGGCACCAGCAAGAGATGCCATCTCATCCACAGACTTTACATCTTTGTCCCATAGACACTGCTTTACATCCACCTTACATATGCCTAGGAAATGCTCTTGAGCCACAAGATCAAACATTCCCTCAAAGCTTGTAACACCTTTGCCCCTCACCCCTTTTCCCATCAAATCTTTCATTTTGTTCACATATTCCCCATTACTCAGACCAATATCCCTCTTAAGATTCCTAAATTTAACTCTATATGTTTCAGGCGTAATCTGAAAACTTCGCAAAACAGTATTTTTAAATTTACCATAGTCTAAAGCAGGGGTCTCAAACATGCAGCTGGCCCATGGAGTTATTCCCTGTGGCCCGCCATAGGCACCGACTCCCTGGGTGCTCCACCAGCAGCCAAGCTCCCCTCCCCCTCACCCCCCAGCATGCCGCGTCCCCGCTCCTCTGCCTACCTCCCAGTGCTTCCCAACGCCAAACAGCTGTTGGGCGCATTTAGGACTTTCCAGGACAGAATGAGGAAGAGCGGGGACGCTGCACTCAGGGGAGGAGGCAGGGAAGAGGCGGAGCCAGAGCAGGGATTTGGGAAGGGGTTGGAATACTGGCAGGGAGGGGGAGGAGTTGGGGTGAGGACTTTGGGGAAGGGGTTGGAATGGGGCGGGGAAGGGGTGGGAGGTGGGGTGGGGCGGGGCCTCATAGAAGGGGTGGAGTGGGGGTGGGGCTGGGAGCGGGGGGGAGGCATTTGTGCTGTCATTATAACAGGAAAAGGCACTTTTTTGACAGCAGAGTTAGGTGAACTATTCAGTCATTATAGCCTTCTTCCTGTTTGTGAATTGTCTGCAAACATACTAAGATTTTTATTAATTGAACTTAAATGTATGCATTGTCTTAACTTCAGCATCTTAAATAAGATACGTTCAAATTCAGGTACTCTACCGTACATACTTAAATAGAAATCCTCTAGGCTATAAGTTGTTCCAGTTGTTGTTTTATGTTTTTTTTAAAATAGTGACCATATATCAAATCCTGAGGTTCAGGATTTTTAAAAAAGATTCAGGAGTTTTAAAAAAGTCAATACATTGACTTTTAATAGCATACTATATTATTCTTAATTTTTTTCATTTTTGACTATAGTTTTGTATTGTTATATGAAAAGGTTTCAGTGATGCGGCCCTCGGGCCAATGTACTAGTCCTCATGTGGCCCTTGTGGTGATTTGAGTTTGAGATCCCGGTCTAAAGCATCTTCAATTGGCATTCCATTGAATACATTCTGAGCTTTACCAGTTAATTTTGCAATCAGGGTAGGAACTCTCTTAACATCAGGGGTTTCATGTATTACACACGCAGCCTTTCGAAGATAGTGAGATATTCAGCAATATCGTCCTCCTCACTGTATGCAGGACATAAGTGTTCCCAATTGTGGATTTTTGGAGTGATGGGAGTCATTGGGGTCAGGGGCTTCTAGTTCTGCTTCTCTAGCAAGTCCAGTTGGTGTTTTCGCTCTCTCTCTTTCTTCCCGCTCTCTTTCTCTTTCTTCCCGTTCTCTTTCTTCCCGCTCTCTTTCTCTTTCTTCCCGTTCTCTTTCTTCCTGCTCTCTTTCTCTTTCTTCTCTCTTTCTCTCTCTCTTTTTCTCCCATGGGCCTTCTGTGTGCATCCTCCTCTCTGGCTCACTCTTTTTCTTTCATAGCCCTTCTGTGTGCGGCCTCCAGTCAGGCTGCCTCCCTGGCTGGCTTTGCCTCCATAGTTTCCCTGGCTGCAGCTGCTTCTTTGATCCTCATTTCTGCCTGCCACATTTGAAAGTCGTGGTCCTTTTCCTTCTCTGCCGCTTCCAGTCTGGCCAGCTGTAGTTTGGTAGCTGCCTCACTGGTAGTCATTTTTCTGCTTTCTTGTGCTTATTTCCCTCACCTGAAATAAGCAAACAGAAAATAACAAAACTGTGACCTCCTCCTGACTGTTCTTAGCCACAGCACTTAAGACTCACTTAAAATCACAAAAATTAGTGCTTAAAGTGTGAACTCCACTTGGAGTAACAAGCTGCACATACACCCTGCTCGCTGCGCCATTGTGACGTTCCCCTGGTGTTATCTGGACCGGTGATCTGCTAGGCGACTCCAATCCTCGAATCTGGGAGCCAGCCTTACCCTGCTCTGCTGTGAGAACCCCCACTCCCGGGATGTTCATGCACAGCCTCTGGCATGTAAGCTGCTCCCAGCTACCTGAGTGAGCACTTTTGGCCTGCCGCTGCTTGGATTGTGCATCTGAATGATACTAGCCAATATATCCGGTCCCAGACACAACCCTAAGAACCTCCGTCTTGCAGTGTCCAGTTATGTTTGCTGGATGCTGCAAGCTTATACGAGTTCATCAGTTTAACAAAGAAATTGACATGTCCCAGGCTTGTTAACCCCAGGGGAGTCTCTGACACGCTTCAGACTAAATGCACTGCTTCATGTAGAATAAACAAATAAATTTATTAACTACTGTCAGGGTATACTCCCCCCCAAATCTGAACTCTGGGGTACAGATGTGGGGACCCACATGAAAGACCCCCTAAGCTTATTTTTTTACCAGCTTAGGTTAAAACTCTTCCAAGGCACAATCTTCTGCCTTGGACAGATATTGTTGCCGCCACCAAGTGATTTTTACAAATATTCAGGGAAGGGTCACTTGGAATCCCTATCCCCCCAAAATATCCCCCCAAGCCTCTTCACCCCCTTTCCTGGGGAGGCTTGAGAATAAAATACCAACCAGTTGCCTTAGCAATGTGAGCACAGACCAACCCCTTGTTTAAGGACTTTGGAATCAAAGGATTTTTTTTTTTAAAAGGTAGATTTTATTAAAAAAGAAACACATCTGAAAACTCAGGCTTTAGGGATTAAACACCAAAAATAATTTTCTTGTGGTTCAGCTTAAAGGTTACAAGCAAAACAAAAGCACCTGGGGTTAGCACAGAAGAATCCACAAACCAAAACAACCAAAAAGGTTCCTAATCGCATCTGTCTTAACTTTTTCCTGTGCTACTTACATATCTGGGGTTCCAGATGAGGA
Source organism: Terrapene triunguis (assembly GCF_002925995.2). Classification (NCBI taxonomy): domain Eukaryota; kingdom Metazoa; phylum Chordata; order Testudines; family Emydidae; genus Terrapene; species Terrapene triunguis. The sequence continues at coordinate 103,972,538 of NW_020664409.1, read as the reverse complement.
GTTTCTAGGTATGATGCTGATGATTTCCCCTACCTGGCTTAAAGCTTACAGCTTGTTGCTGCCGTCCCCGCTCTCCAGCCCGAGAGACAAAGAAACCCCCCCACACCCACACCGAGCAGTTTTTCCAATTTGAAAGGGTACAGCCTCCCTATTGGTTCCCTGGTCAGGTGCCAACTCAGGTTAAGCTTCTCTTACCTTTTACAGTTAAGGCAATTAGGGTACAGTTGCTAAGGAGAATTCTATAGCTACTGACTGGCTGGGTGTCCATAAAAGAGAGCTACCCCCCTCATTTATTACAACTACAAAGATAGATTTTAAGTGATTATAAGTCAAAGCACAACAAGTCAGATTTGGTCAAATTAAATAAAAGCAAAACGCATTCTAAGCTGATCTTAACACTTTCAGTGCCCTTACAAACTTAGATGCTTCTCACCACAGGCTGGCTAGTTGCCCTTCAGCCAGGCTCTCCTCTTTGATCAGCGCTTCAGTTGCTTGGTAGTTATGTCTGCAGATGGAGATGGAAGAGAGAGGAAGAACATGGCAAACATCTCTCCGTTTTATCACGTTCTTTCTTCCCTCTTGGCTTTGCCCCCACCCCCCCGCTTCAGGGTCAGGTGAGCATTACCTCATCGTAGTCCCAAACTGACCAAAGGAAGGGGGTGACTCACTCGAGAGTCCAACAGATCCTTTTTTGCTGCCTAGGCCAGTGTCCTTTGTTCCTGTGAGGCTGGGCTGGGTTTGTCCCATACATGCCCTGATGAAGTGTGAACTGCCCCGCTGCTCTTGGAGAGTTTTTGCCTGGACTTGTTTTAAGCCATGAGGACACATTTTCAGTCTCATAACTATATACATGAAATTACAACCTATAACATTACTATAACAACGATTACTATAAGATTACTATAACAACAATGCTCAGTGCATCATAAGCCTTCCGAAGACACCCGACATGGCAAACTTTTCATTGGATACCACACAGTCATATTATAAGGATGAACATGGGGATGTAGGGTGTTCCCCGAGATACAGAATATCACAACATGACAGTCAGATGTCATCCTAAAGTGGAGAAGAGCTGAAGACCATAGGCTACTGAACTTGTCTGTGTCCAGTATCCTGCCTGCAGCGGGTGAATAAAATGAGTATTGGTGAGACAGAAGTTGTGTATTCATCAAAAGAACATCTAGGAATAATTTTAACAACTGTTCACCTAAAAGCCAAGAGTGGATTGATTTTTCTCTTTCCACAGGAAAGACTCCTGGTACCAGAAAGTGACAATTCAAGCAATGGTTTTCTTCTGTAAAACTCCCCTGAATGTGAAAGAAATAAAAGGTAGCTTTCCAAGAAGACAAGTCATTTAACAGATTATCAGGCCAGAAAGGACCATTGTCATCACCTAGTTTGACCTCCTGTATAACACAGGACATAGGACTTCCCAGAATTAATTCCTGTTTGAACCAAGCATATCTTTTAGGACAGCATCCAATCTTGATTTAAAAATTGTCAGTGATGGAGAATACACCACAACCCTTGGTAAGTTGTACCAGTGATTCATTACCCTCCCTGTTAAGTTGGTTGACTTTTGTATTCCAAGCACTGTCAATTTCCTCTATTTTTTTTCTTGTGTATTTAAAAATGTTTTAAAGGATTTATGAGAAGTGGTTGCTAAGGGAAAAGTTAGTCAGATTCCTTTTTAACTAATCACAATTCCTTAATGTTTTAACAGTGAAAAGAGGGTTTTAGTGACTTTCATACCCCTGAGTGCACTAGCCCATCTCAACAGAGGAGGAACAGACCTTGAACATATGAACTGGGGTTGCAAATGAGTGCAAGTACTGCTGTTTTTTCCAGGGTGAAATTTGTTCACTTCTTGCCCAAGCCACATGATGGAAATCAGTGGAAATGGTGTAATTTTGCTTGTGATCAAACGTACTTAACTCTCAATAAGAGCTTCACAGAGCTGTAGATTGAACTGTTTTCTTGATGGACTCTCAATGACCCCTCCTTTCATAAACTTGAAGCTACTTTGAGTGGAGATCTGTCAAGCTGTCCTCCTTTATTCAGGAATGAAGATCCAGGATTGTCTCTCATGACTGTCTGCGGTGTGTGAACTGACACTTTAATTACAGAGCAGCCATAACCACTAGGTAACCTAGACAAGAAATGCCAGTTCATTGATCCTGTGATAATAGTGACAAACCTTATATAAGAACATCTCAAACAGAGCCTTTCATCCCAAAGCATTTATGAACTGTTCTCACAGTCCAGTGAAACTCATACAGCCTGGCAGAAATTCCTTTCAGGACAAGAGGAATTTTAAACCTCTAGACTAGATAACTGCAGAGATATAAGATAAAGATAGCTTTGATGAATTGAAGGGAATGTAAAATAACAGTATGGAAAAAGCCTATGGTAACATGGAAACCATCTAATGCGTTTTGGGTGCTATCATGGTCTAAGTAATAGGCCGTTGCTAAGAAATTAGCTCCGGAATACCACAATACTGGATTTAGAAGCTTTTAAGTAGAATTTGGGTAGCACAGGGTGTAATATGCAAAGTAACTGAACCAAGTGTAATGAACACATTGGCTCTCTATTGCCCTCTGACCCCAAAAATGAGCTGTAGGGGGGAAATTAGGCCATGGGTCATCTTCAGGGAGAAGGACCCTAGTCATCAATTAGCTCATAGATGGCTCTAGGGTGTCTAGGGAAGAGGGGGAAAAAATGTTATTCAAGGGGCTGAGGAAGGAAGCCAGAGGCCTGTGTGGGAAGGGGAGCAGCAGGCAGGAGCGGCAGCCTGGTTGCTGGCCTTGGAAGGAGAGCTGAGGAGAAGGCAGTTTGGGGGATGAGAGCCAAGCAGGGGGCCAGCAGGGTGGGGGCAGGGGGTGTCTCACAAAAGAGGAGGCAGCCTAAGGAAGCCTGAACGCATGAGTGGAGAGTGAAAATATTCTTTGGCCGGGGGCTAAGTGACCAGGCTCCCAGCTCTGTGGGGAAGGGCTCTCTAGGTGTGTAGGATGGGTAGGTCCCACTCCCGATCCCCGGTACATGTGTGGCAGGAGTCCACTCTACTGTAGTGGGTTGGTGATGTCAGGCCCTTCTTTCTGGGGAGTGTGCAAGGGGTTGGGGAGAGGTTTCACTGTGCAGCCTCCATCTTGGCCTGGTGGGTAAGGCAGGCCCGCGTGTGTGTGTGGGGGTGTTGGATAGCGAGCACACCGTGCTCCCACATGGGGCAGAGGTGGCTCCTATCACATGGGGCTGTGGCCTGTTGGCTCTCATTGCTAGGAGGAGCCCACTATAGTGTGACGCATGTCTGTGTGTAGGTAGGATTCTCCCCCCGCACTGCCTGCCCCCCCTTTTCCTGGCCCTGGCACTGCTGCTGGAGTTGGTAAGGTGGTAGGTAGATGGGGGGTGTCCGAGACCCCTCTGGCCCTAGCTACCTGCTGCCTATGCCTGCAGAGGACTCCCTCGGGAGCAAAGAGGCAGCATCCCTCCAAGGGTCTAAAAGGGGCAGTAACCTGAAATCAGCTGTGTCAGCCATGTTTCCCCAGACATAGGAGATGAGCCTGGGGAAGGGGCCAGTCATGTAAGCTGAGTAAGTTAGGCTCATAAAGAAGGGGGGGGCTCTGTTCATAAAGGTAAAGGGTATGGCATATATAAACAGTGACTTTAGGTTGGGGCTGGTAGCCTGATTTCCCCCAAAGGGGAGCAGCGTGCAAGCAGTATAGGAGACTGTAGCTTCGGCTATAACTGGACAGCAATGCAGAGGCGCTTCCTGTGAGACAGAGAACTGGGACTGAACCCCAGCTAGTTGGACCTGCCAACAGATGCCTAATTGCCAGCAACAGAGGAATGGACTAGCAAGGACACCTCAAGTACTAGGCCTGAGGAGCCTCATGGGGCAAGGTTACCCTTGTAGCCTCAACTGGACTGGTACCTATAGGCCAGATATGGAACTATTCTGCCCTCTTTTGTGGTAACTCACTTAGCAATTATATCTGAGGTATTTGCAGCCTCTCTTTTCTGCCAACACCAGTAGGGGTTCCTTTTGTTTGAGCAGTATGTGATGATGCCCACCCTGTAGAGGCTAGTGGCTGAAACTCCTACAACACTTACATCTGACTTGTGGGGTATCTGAAAAGGACTGGTGTCCCACAGCTCTCTAGTGACCCAGTCAGTGTGGACAATTACAGAAGCTTCCTGTTGGAGAAATACCGCCATAATAAAGCATGTCAGACCTCATTGTTCTTCTAATGCAGGCTACACAGAGCGGGACTCACACAGACCAGAGGCCACCCAGAGAGTCTTGTATGGTGGCCAACAACTGTCATCTTTAATGTAGCTGGAGAGACTGCTATGAAGGGTTATGCTTCAACAGGGAGCTGGAAGTTGCCCACATGCTGCGGGACTCTATGTAGCATTGTACTACATGGACTCTTTCACACATACAGACACAGCTGTACAATTGTACAACGAAGTACAGTTGCAGAGACTGAGATGGGGAACACAGCCAGGTCAGATTATGGCAGCATCAGTAATGTGCTGATTACAGCTGAATCAGTCCTTGGTTCTTCTTATCCTGCCTCCATCATCACTAAAATACATCAGAAACTACAGATCCTCCAACCAGCTGAGGAAGGAGGTGAAACAGGTCAAGATGGATCACTGCATATGAAGACTGATAGCCTCTGCAAGCTTCCTCTCCATGTAAAAATGAAGGTGATTGTAATCTACTACATATATTCAAATTAAGTATTATCTCTAGCTTCCTGGAAGATTTTATGTACAGCTCCTCAATGGGCAAAATCAAGGCACTGCCATAGTAACTAGATTAAAGAAACACTTCATAACAGCTCCTTAGAAACCTAAATGAAGATTTGACTTGTCGTGATTTCACACATTATGGCCACTCTGAACTAGTTAAAATAGAATCACTACTAGTAGAAAATCTATGGCATACAGTTGAACTCCAGCCAATAGAGGGCAGTGGTGGCACATAGTGACACTCTATAGTTATTTACACTATAGAGATGGGCCTGTAGTATATAGAGATTTGGGTTCACATCCAAAATTTGGATTAGGCATTTTGGTTTGGACCCATCTTTAATATAAAGAGAGGCTTTTACAAGGCATTTTTAAAAAGGGGGTAGAGCAGGGGAAAGCAAATAAATGTTGATGAAAACTAAAATTGAGCATATACCTTTGCATTCATCAGCCCTCCTCGTGAGTGCCTGTGATGTTTTATGTATTTTAAATTAGCCAGTTTACCAGAGGCCAGGTTAATTTCTAGCACCTGAAAATTCATATATATTTTAAATGCATTTTTAGAAGCAGAAGGTATTCATCTAAGTGTATGATTTGTTCTGCAAATTTTCATTTTAAATTGAAGAATGTCTCATAAATAATGATTAGCCGCCTCAAGAACATTAAGTCAAAGGAATAGGAAAAAAATCTCAAGGAAAACAAACACATCTGCATAGAGCGAGAGAGAAGAGAACAATTGAGTCCAAAGAACACATTAAGGCAATTTCATGGCAACCCTTTTGCACTGCTTTCACTCAATGCTGATTAGAAACAACTCCATTCAAAGTCCTGCAGAGCACTGCTATTGTTTTTATTTATTTGAAATTGATGTTTTAAATCACGTCTAGCAGTCTATGCAGAGGCCTGAGAACTGGGGTGCTCCTGTGTCCTAATCCCAGGTCTAGCACCAACTCCTTCTCTGGACTTAGATAAGTCACGTACCTAGCCTCAAACTTTGCAGCTTTAGGGAAGGTTGTGAAGAAGGTGATGATAAAGCAGCTCTAGTCTTGACTGGAGCCCACAAACTCTCTGTCAGCTGGGTTTTTTAGACATAGGTGTAGCCTGGGGTATGGTACTGCCATCTTATTCATCTACTCCTCCTGTAGCAATGGTGACTGGATAGGAACACCTTATTTAGCTGAAAGCAGAGGGAACATTTAGGAAGGCCGAATAGGACAGCTAGAGCCTTGACTGTGCTGAAGTTTTGGCCTTTTCAGGGCTGACAATATCTTTCCAGTCTCTGTACACATGTTGCTGACTTAGGCGCTGTTGTTTTGTATTTTGTGGGGAGACAATGTTTTTCCTCCTCCTCCTGCCTAAAATGTTCACTGGAGGTGGATGAAGATTGAATTCTTGATTACTGGCCCCATTTTGAATGAGACACAGCAGGAAGTGACACTGACTTCATACACTGGGAAGAACCAGACTCACTGTTTACACATATCTCCTTCACCTCATGCAGCTCAATTATTTGTGATTGTGTAACTGTCCAGTTGCTACTCCTAAAAGAGGGAGCTGTACCATACCTGTAAAGAGTCTTCTTCTGGAGGTAATTCCAGGATATTTAAATATGCCAGAGGCCATTTACATTTCCTATTACACTCGAAGCTATGTGAAATCACTCTGGATTTTCCGACCAGTCTTTGAGTTGGAAATATATTGGGTGCTCTGACCACCCTCCTCGATACAAGATCCAGTGAGTATGGAGGTTCTTGGCTTTTGGTTGAGATAGAAGCATGTTTTTGTCTCCATTTTTACTCCTAGAGATCTCTGTCACCAAATCATTCCCCAGCTCTCTCTGTGACAAAATCCGAGTCAATTACTTTAGTCCCCACTTCCTTATCTTCACCTTGGAATGAAAGTCAAGTTGGCAAAGCATTGAAAGTAGCTTCCCACTGCAGCGTTAAGACCAGAGCTCTGGCACGTGGTTTTGGTGCCTGGTTGCTTCTTTTCATGTCCCCAAAGGTGTAATCAGGCTAGTCATTTCACTGTGTTTCCCCAACACTGGCTCTGCGAGGGAGGCACCAGAGTTTAAAGCAAAGTATAATGGGCCTTCTGTTCTGTGTTTTCCCAGGCTTACTTATTTTTTCCAGACCACATACTTTCACTCTGAATTACCTATTTCAAATTAAGGGAAAAAAACATAAAATTAAGGACCAAAAGTAAAGTTTCCGTGAGAGACCATAGAGGGTGTGGTGAGAGTGGCATCACCAGAGCATTATTGCTCCTCCAGCAATTCCCAGCTTGCTGGAATGGCCCACTGGGGCTACCGTAGCTGGCACAACTTAGAGCAGCCCAGAAGCTGTTCTGAGTTGGTCCTCGGAACAGGACTGAGGCCCAGTTTACAGCTACTATTGCCCCAAAAGCTTCACTTGAGCTCAGAAAAACCAGTCCCCAGAATCTGACCCGTTATATATGTTGTCCTTTCCCCCATTTGCATTTGCCCCACCTTCTCTGTGATTTAAAAAGAATCTCATAATATGTATGTCATCACCAAAGGTAAAGGGCTAGATATAAGGCTCATTGCTGTTTCCATGTGTTAACAAGTATCCCAAAGGTGCTGTGCCTTGTCGATTTCTGCAATGTATTGTATAATAGTCATGAAAAGGAGTTCTGTTCAACCTTTGGCCTGAGTTTACTTATTATAGAAAGCCCCATCTACCCAACCCCCCATCCTGAGAAACATGACAGTCGAATACAACGTTTAGCTTTATTAGCTTAAAAGTACGGCGAAATGAAGTAATATTTGTCAAACCAAAACCATTGATGTATTTAAGCCTGGTTTTGATTCACAAACTATTTGCAAAGCATTCCTAATTTCTGTGAATATATTTGTCATTTGTAAGCCTTTCCTTAATAGTTTAAATGAATGATTTTCAGGTCTGGGGTTGTTTGGGAACTGCTCATTTCAACTATTCGCATTTATCATGTGTGGTGGGCCACATGGCATGGTTCCTGCTTCCTGGTTGGATGACAGACTTTTTAATAGGAAAATAATGAATGGCACACTTCCAGAACAAGTTTGTGAAATGCTTGCTACTCAGAAATATTTCCTGAATAATAAGTGGTTCTCCTATTCACAAGTTATGACGAATGTGACCTAACTAATAGCAGTGAATTGATTTTAGAGTTAATTAATCAGAAATATATTCATGAATCTGTTATTCACTATTCAAACAGCTGTATGTAGTCAAATATTTATAAGTTCAAATATGCTCAAAATTAGAAATAGCTGCACTATGATTAATTCCAAACACTTATTCAAACAATGGAATTCCTTTCCTCATCCACATAATGGACATGTTAGAATCCTAAAAGTTTTCATTATTGTAATAATGAAAAACCACAGGAATTTATAATGCTTACAAGACGTACATATAAGTGTCTGCAGGATTGGGGCCTTAAATTGTGTGTATCTTTAATCATGTGAGTAAAGTTAGTCACATAAGTAATTATTGGCTGGATCAGGCCCTACTTTTTTATGCAGCCTTTCCCAGAAACTGTAACCCAAAATACTGGAATAGATAGTTAAACGTAACCATATTTCATGGCTTTCAAATGTTTGTGTTTTGAATTATTGTAGAATGTTCTAATGTGATTTTTCAAAGTTATTCAGATAGGTGGGAAATCTGTTTGAGAATTTCCTTAGTTTTTAAATTTCAGTGGACTATAAAGGTCACAACTTAACAATTTCTTCATGTGAACATGTCTGACATTATAATCAGTTAGAGATGCCGTGCTGGAACTGGAAATCCCAATGCTCCTCTCGAGCATCTTTGATGCATGATGCACAATCCTTTTTTGGAAGATTGACATATAAACAAATCTTTTTAGACCCTCAGACTTAGAACAAACATTTCTCTATGGAATTTCCATTGCACAAAATGTTAAGAGGTCTGTAATTTATAGGTGAGAGAGGAAAAGTATGTGTTTGTCTGTTGGAGGGGATAAGAGCTATGAGGCCAGAAGGCCAGAGGTGCAGAGAAGTAGGTTCTCAAACCAACAGTGACAAGGTTGTGTGAAGAGAATGTTGCTAGATGAGAAGAAGAAGCCAGGAAGGGTAGTAGAGGCAAGAAAGATAAACTGGAACAAGTCCCCCAAAAAGAATCAGAACTTTATTTTAATCTGATACAAATGTTTTATATGGGTCCCCCAATCTACTCTTCAGAAACATAAGCGAATCAACATTTTTTATCTCCTGACATGATCAATTTCACTTTAGATATCTGCTGTGAAAGTTTAATGATCTTCCAGTCTTAGCTCTAGCTGCAAAATTATTACAGCAACTACCAGAATCTTTTTAGCTAGACTTTTAAAGTCATAACAGCCCTTTTTTATTTGTTCTGCTTTTTGGCTTTTGCAAGTAAAGTACACTGTCAGCACCATTTAAGGACACTGTTTTGAAGTTATATGTCCTGTACTTTCTTCAATGGCAGTACATTTTATCTATCTATCTATCTATCTATCTATCTATCTATCTAATCTAAAATACGAAATACTGCTGTAAAGGGAGATTCTGATCTGTGCAGCCTTCTTAGAAATACCCCAATTTTAACTTGAGTGGTTCTGAAATATTGCACATTATTTCATTATCCTTGTCTTTAGAACTTCCATGTATCCTCTTAATAATATGATAAATTTTTACAGTATATAAAACATTTCAACCTGAAGGATCTCAAAGCATGTTACAAACTACATATCTCTTTCATTGTGTATGTCTACACAGATGTCATTTCACGTACCAGAAGACACAGCCACCTCTGGGGACAAATGCGGTGTCCACTTAACTGCTCACAATGATGCCATGGAACAGCTTAGGATAGGAAGTGAACGATAGCATATCCTTTTGAAAGTACAGAAAACATTTTGGCTAGGCAGCATGTAGTTAACGACATTGACATTTATCCAGGTTACTAGGACTACACTTCGAAAAAACATCATGGAATTTTTAATAACAGGTGATCAGGCCCTTGGTTTCAGTGTCATGCAAAAGATGGCATCTCTCCCCTGTGTTGTGTTGGACTGATCTATTAATGACTCAGACAGAGTTTATCTACTGATCCACCATCACCACATCAAGTAGCACTTAGTTTTCCCTGGAGATTTCCCATCCAGTTCCTGAGTAGGCCCAAACCTGCTTAGCCTCTGAAATTCCAGAAGATGAACAGCTAATTTTAAATATTCCTCCTCCCAGACAGTGAAGGTGTCATGTCTCAGTCAGCTTCAACGTATCCAGCCTGCATACAGGAACTGTTCTAATAGTATATCTGTGACAGATATACCAGCAGTGTAACTCCCCTGAGAGCCAATGCCCAGTGTCCTTCCATGAATCAGCTGATGTTGTGAGGTGGTCAGCCACAGCACTAGCTTCCCTGGACCTTGAAAACGGAACCAGTGTCTGCCACCTTAAGTTACATCCTGAAGCCCAAACCGTCCATGTGGCAACTTGATGATCTACTCCAGTGCTTTGGAGACCAACTCACACTGCAACATTTTGGTAGTAAACATGGCAGTGGATTATCAGGCATGGTGGAGCTTCACACCACCATTCCCCATTCCTTCTTATCCCCTGACATGGCCCCTTCCTTCCCCACTCTTTATTCTCTTCACACTGGGTGGCAAAGTTAAGATTCCCCGTATACAGGAAAAAGAACAGGAGTACTTGTGGCACCTTAGAGACTAACAAATTTGTTAGTCTCTAAGGTGCCACAAGTACTCCTGTTCTTTTTGCGGATACAGACTAACACGGCTGCTACTCTGAAACCCGTATACAGGGAGCAAAGTGAACTTGGTGGCCCAGAGACTCCATCTGCACGTGTTTATACACTAAATTCCAGCCTTTATTTTGGGGCTGAAATATCAAGAAATAATATGATCTCTGAATTATAATAATTTTTGGAGGATCAACTGGAATCTGAGCAAGAGGAGACCAAATAGCCTAGAGGTAGCGGTTACAGGAGATATACCTGTCCCTTCTGGGCTGCTGGGGTGAATCCATTCTGAGTAGTAAAGCTGAACCATCATTACCATCAGATGGCTGTTCAGTAGTCAGTGCAAAATGAGTATAGTGCTCTGTCCAGTTCCGATGGTCTGATCTCACAGTGAAGTAGCTTCAGCAGAGAGGGCAAAGACTGAAAAGACAAGGAGGCTGAATTACTGTCATGCATACAGGAGAGCCCTCTATGTAAGGCATGTGGTAGAAGTTTGCCCTGCTTCATTGTGGATCAATAGTCTCCAGGGATCATAACCTGGAACTTTTCACTCATATATCAATTCCCTTAAAAATTTTAAAATATCCTAGGCCCTTAGCTTTAATAAACTCGAACAAAGGCAAGCCATGCAATATGTTCACTGTCTTCTTCAGAATGCTGCTACAAAAGGGATATGTCTTTTTTCATTATGAAAAGAGCCACAGTCTTGTGTGAGCAAGCATTATTCATCAGCGATGTAATTCAATTCTCCCTTTCATGGCCGGCTGCTAAAAGGGCACATGGCTATTTATATAATTGCATAGGAGAATGGTGGTTCAGAAGGGTTTTGATGCCTTGTTTGCTGGATTTTCACTCTCTCCGCTCTAGCAGCAGCAACATAAGAGATCAAATGTAAAACCGGTTGCTGAATTTCCAGGGCAGATCCAAGTAATAATTTGGATTGCCTGAGTAAACGTGACAGGCCTGAGCCTATAAGCACCATGGCTGCAGGTGTCACTGGTTAAATAATCCAGGGTCTTGAGCATCTACAGCATTTAACAAGGCCAGTGTTCTAGTCATGTGGTCCTTTGTGCCGCTCTAGGGGTTTGCGTGTCTTTTAGTCCATGTTGCGGGCTTTGATCTCCACTTACAGCACAAACACACAGGTGCGGGGATGGGAAAACGTTCACTGTAAAATGCTGAATTTATCAGCCTGGTAAATACTGTCCATTCCAATTGCTATGGTTAGAAATATGCAGCAGGGATTCGGGGAGGATTATTTTGAAAAGCTTTGAGTGTTGTTTAGATTTTTTTAATGTAGAGGATGGTTTAATAATTACATCACAGAATAAACTACACATTAATTACAAACAAACCATGCCATGCAGCTAACAAGGCAGGTGCGGAATGAGCGGCGATGTTCAATCATTTGCTTTTCTTTGAATCTCATTCCCCATCTCTCATCTGATTTTTGTCGGTTGAGACTATAAGCTCCTCCAGGCAAGGGCCTTGACTCTTTGTCTGTGAAATGCATTGCACACTTTGCATAAATAATAACCGGCCTGATTTTCCTCACCAATGGCAGAGGAGACTCAATCCCACAATGTAGTAAGAAATAAATTATAATATAGTAGCCTTCATCAAAGGGAGTCAAAACACTTTGCAATCATTAATTCAATCTCACATCCACCTTGTGTGAGTTTGGTGGATACTGTTTGCACAACATGTCCAGTGTTAGAGATACATAGGGATGGTTTAATGGAAGCACAGAGAAAGTGAACCAGAATTTCCTAATGCTGAATGCACATCATGTGTACCTGATTTGCAAACAGAGCTATCCCTATGACCAGGGCAACTGTATGTGCAAAAGACCTCGGCGATATAATTGATCATTGGCACGAATATTATTATGTATGATTTGCATTCCCATTGTGCCCAGGAACCCTAGTCATGGACCAGGGTCCATTGTGCTCAACATGGTACAAACACAACACAAAAAGATGGCAGTCACTGTGACTGGGCATGCCCTAATTAGGCATACAAATACGTGCACAGTGCTGAATGTCTAGCTGCGAAAACCCTGCCCAACTGGAATCATCAAGTCTGCGGCAGACGCACAAGCAAAACCCAGGTGTTCTTGCTTCCAGTCTTTTGCTCTCACCACTTTCACACACTCATCCATGGTATCATTGCAGAAAAGAGGGAGGCTTCACATATTTTTAAATGGATACAAATGATTATTAAATGTTTTAAAATATTGAATCCACACCATAAAGACGTGTGTGAGAGAGTATCTGAAATGTAAATCTGACCCCAAATTTGTTACACGTTAAAAAAAAACATTTCAGCCACATGTTATTTCTATAAAAACGGTAATGTTGGGAAAGTACTAAACATTTAAGGGACAAGTGAATGAGTCTCAGTTAGGACTAAATTGGTTCTGCGCTCATAATTCTACATTAGGAAGATATGAATTGTGGAGGAAAGACAAAGGCCTATTTTGTATTTTGTTTGACTTGATATTTATAATGAGTGGACTCCCATTTCTAGACAACAAATCAGACTGGTAAATAGTGCACTTTCTGTAAGATGGGTACTTCTATGCTATTAGCAATGGGCTTTGGCCATTCAAGACAACAAGGCTGGAGTAACCATATATCATATTTCAGGGCATATGGTAATGATTCAATTCCACTCACCTAGTCAATGTATTGTATTGCACAAGTTGTTTGGGTGCATTATGAAGGTATTTCATCTTCTCTGATGCAGCAAATGTTGACCAAGCAAGATTAGGGTGACCAGATGTCCCGATTTTATAGGGACAGTCCTGATTTTTGGGTCTTTTTCTTATATAGGCTCCTATTACCCCCCACCCCCTGTCCCGATTTTTCACATTTGCTGTCTGGTCATCCTAAGCAAGATAGTAGACTAGGTGGACCACTGCTCTGATTCACTAGGACAAACTCTGATGCATGCGTGATTTCAACTAGAGCTACTACCAGTCACACCCTATGTTATTTCCATGTGGCTGGGAGGCGGGAGGGAGAGTGGTAATGGAGAAATCACATTTCTTCATTTGATAGTAAAAGAACCCAAGACACTGATTAGCTGGTAAAGCAAGTAAATTGGCAAGAAATAATACATTTTTCTATATCAACTAGTAAATCCACTTCCAGGTAGCTTTTACATCACTTTGCTTATGTAGGTGCGTGAATGTGCCCGTGCTTGCTGTTTTGCCCTGACTACATTGTCTGTGTGAGTTTCTGTGTACTTTTTTTTTTTATCGGTGTAGGACTACAATGATCACTCGGTTTTTTTATTTCTTTTTGAGAAACCAAATCACCAGAACTTTTTTTGGCACTTTTTTTGGCACTTTTCCCCATAAAATAACTTCTGTTGACAGGTTTCTAAGCCTACCTTCTCTTACGTGCATAAAACATTGGTGTGTTTTTTGTTGGACTTTTAGAAGATGTGCAGAGAGCAAATTCCAGACGAGAGTAGCACAGCTCTTGCCAACACAGAAGATTGACCTAGCAGAGGAAATGACTGGGTGGGCAGCATGATAGTTATCCTTAAGGCTGGTTCAATCACCAGGTTTTTCAAGAAGCATCAGCAAGTCTTTAGTTTACAGATATTTTATTGGAAGGTAAACAGATATTGTCACATATGAAAAGTGACCAAACATCACATATATGTGCTGAGAACTTTTTTGGGGATAGCTGAAATGTCCCGAAGTTTAATTTAATCAGTCAAAATGGTAGGATTCTTTGTAACTACAAGACGTTCGTTGAAGAGTTATTGGTACACCGAGTAGAATTAGCTTTGTGTTTAACAGGAATAAACAGGCCAGTAGGACGACTGTTTCATGCGATGGACAAGCGTCTGGAGTGAAAAGTTGAAGGAATACGATCAAAACTGTTCTTTTGCTCCAAGTGAACAATAATAACATGTTCAGTGTTAAACTCATTCAGAGCACTAACTTCCCAGAAAAACCCTTCTGGCTGAGAAATAGGAACGTGCTGCAGTTGAGCCAGAAGCTGGCAATAGTGACATTTTTGTGAAAAAATCTCCCATTTTTTTGATTCGCGCTTGTGACAGGTGACTTGCCGAGAAGATAAGGGGGTGACCTGTGCAAGGTTCAATACACTCTTTAGCCAGGACATTCAGGAAAGAGTCACAGGAGTTTTTATTAACCACGCCAGCATGCAGCTCAGTCTTAGTCAAAATTATGATGGCAGTGGAAAGTGATCAGTCTCTCCTTTGTACCGTGTCCAGCTAGAAAAGAAAATAGGGACACTCCCTTAAAGTACGTTCAGACCCATAAACACTGTTTTATGAAATGTGGAGTTAATCTGTGGGATTCTCCACTTTAAATTATGGAGGCAAATATTGTGGCTGGATATTTTTTAAAAAGGAACTGGATTATTTTATGACCATTCATCTCCAGACAGGAATTCTTAGTGAACTCCCAGAGTAGAGTGCCCCGGCTCACAAAGTCAAACAAAGTCAAGCATTGTATCAATCCTCCTGCCTTGAGCTTTGTAGCCCGATTTCTGCTCATGTCGAGACGTAGATGAGCTTTCAAAGAAGAGCCGCTTAAGAAAAGAATTAGATGGAAGGCTCAGTTTCAAGCCTTTGCAAAGGGCTACAAACCAGCTTTGCAGCGCAGACGCCTCAGTAATTGCCCCACAGCTTATTCTTAATGCCTACAAATAAAACCTTTACACAGATTCCAAATTGCTACTTTGAAAGCTAAATATTAATTCTAATGAAGCTTGTTTCTGGGCAAGCACCTTTGACCAGCCAGTCATTTATTTGTTTGCAATCTTAGACTATAGAAATATTGTACTAAAATAAACATGGAAATTATATTACAATGCAAGCTAAAGCTTCCCCTGTTCCTGAGCTTGAAATGTTGCCATACAAATACAATGCTTTCTGATGAGGCACATTTCATAATGTTCAATGAAATGTGTAAAATGAACACTTAAAAAGATAGGTCAGAAAATCCCTTATTCAGTGCAGAGAGATTGACAGCTCTGATGCGTTTGGGTTTAGAAGAAGGTTTTCATGGAATAGTTGACTTAACTGGTCCCAATGGGTTTGGTGATGGGACACCAAGCCTTCCCTACATCTAGCCCAAATTGATACTGGCTAGTTTTGTTACTGTCTCATGGTAGCGCCTATGTAAAATGTCTTTAGTGAGCTCATTTTGGATCCCAGTAGGTAAGTGTTTAGCACCATGGCCACAATTGGCATTAACTGGCTCCCTTGTTCACACCACATCAGTGGCCAAGGAAGGACTGGACTTGGAGGCTGAACTGTTCTCACCCCTAGCGGTGGTCTCTCCGGGGCAGGTATTGGGTGGTTTGGCAAGGCCATATCAAGAAGCTTGTACTACCATTGGAAATTCATGTTTCTTGTTCACTCCTTTCCCTTCAGGGACCTTCACGGGTCTGGCTCCTCCTGCTCATCTGCTTTTGTCTGTTGTTGGGTGTCCTCCCCACCCACCTGCAAACGTTCGTAGCTTTGAGCACCCACTTGTCTGCTTCTGCCACAGCCATCTTCATGGCTCATTCCAAGCTGCCATTGAACGCCCTCCCTGGCTGATCTGCAAGGCTTCCAGCCATCCTTCTCTTCCAATTTTGTGATAGCTACAAGAGATTGGCTTGTAGGTTTCAGGGGTGGTTACTGTCACAAATCTGGTCAGGCTCCCCTGGCCAGCCACCCACCAGACTGCTGTGCGGGGAATCCTGCTTCTGGATCCCCAGGTGTTTTAAGCTTCTCTGGGTCTGAGAAGACTGCAGCCCTGGTTCTTCTCTTGCACATTTCCTGGGCACCATCTCTTTCTGTTGCCCCTCCACAGAAATGAAGCCCTTCAACCTCCTGCCATAGGTCCCCAGGTCCAGTGCTAACCCCCAACCTACCTCATTAACTTAAACACACCTTCTCCCAGAATCCCACTGAAGGGTTTCCGTTTAACACTTTCACGAGGCATATGCTAGTTGTGACATAACGCACAGAGATACTTTGTACAGATAAAGCACAGGAGCATATTGATAATTTAGCAAATAATCATCCTTCCCTTGGGAGTCCATCGGGCCCATCTGTGTTCAAGTAGGCAGGATTCCCCTTGCCTCATCAGACTTCTGTAAGCTTGAGCTGGTAAAAAGTGGCTTGGGGTGGGAGAAAATAGATCAGCTCCTTCCCTTTTATAACCCTCTAGCCCCACCATTTGGTAACCTCCTGATTGGCCTCCTAAGGTGACTAGAGTGTCCTACCAGGTGACCTCTCCCTGATAAACCAGTTCTCCTGGTTGGGAACCTGTCTAATGTTTCCAGCGGTTCTATTTCAATGGGAGAGCACTTTAAGTCATTGACTCGCTTTTAAAAAAAACCTATTTATTAAGGCAAAGTTACAATAAAATGTTAACACACTACATCAGACATTGTTTATTACATATTCCGAGTCAGTTTAATATTCAAAGAACCTGGCTAAAGATTCTTGCTGCCTCGGAGCCCTCCTCCTTTGAGTACTCTAAAAAGGGTAACCAAATTTCTAAATACCTATCCTCTTCTTTTGCGCTTCTCTTGTGTAAGTACTTGGTGTGAAAGCTTTTCCTTTACAAGGACAGTCCATATTTTGCTCTACCAAAATTCCATAGGAGAAGTTATGTTTTTCCAATAATGTGCAATACTAAATCTAGCTGCTAACAATAAAAAAGAAATTAATTTTTCATTCTGTTTAAAATGTACATCCTGTACTGGAACATTAAGAATGGTCAGTGGTTCTCTAGGAATCTGGCATTTTGTCATAAGATGAATTTCTCCAATAATTTCCTCTCAAAACAGTCTAGTTCCTGGACACAACCACCAAATGTTCAAGTATGTTTCTTTTTCCTCACAACCCTGCCAGCAAAGCACTTCCCTTGTAGCAAAATTATGATGGCTCCTAACTGGAGTCAAATGCCATCTCTGCAGTAATTTGTAAAAAAATTCTTTGCCCTACTCAAAGTGAAAATGTATATCCCCTTTCCCATATAGAGACCCACTCAATCAGATTGATTTCTTTGCCCAAATCCCTCTTCCATCTTTTTGTCTGGGTTGTTTTCTTAAAAAAAATGTTCAATCAAAATTATATATATTTTAATAATTAAACCTTTTGTTCCTGCTTGTTCCTGAGTCAACTCCTTCAATGTTGTTAAAGGTCTAGATACAGCTGTCTTGTATCCAGATTTCAAAATAAAATATTTGACTTGTAAATATGGATCATCATACATTGCTTACTGCATATTCAGGTTCAGGTTAATATTCAATAATATTCATATTCTTTACATTCTTACATATCTCTTGGTATGATTTCAAATCAAGACCCACCAACACCTGTCCAAACTGAGTAATCGCAGCTTTTACCCACAATGTTATCCCTTTGTCTTTGGACTTTCAGTTCGGCATGGAGGCAAACACAATAAAGGAAGCAAAGTGTTGCACCTTCAAAATGATTTTTACAGCTCAGAAAAGATACATACAGAGAGTTCATAGTCTGACACAGAATTAATAAATTCTACAGACAGATCTCTCAAATAGTCACAGTTGGGTTTAGTTGATGTGTATTGATTTAATAGAAAATAAAGTCTATATATAAAACAGTTGCACCTATTTTGGTGATCTTCTCTCCCACGCTTCATATATGTGTTTGTCTTCTTAGTTTGCAAACTACTTGGAACAGTGACTGTGTGTGTATGTGAGAGAAAGAGAGAGAATTAGAGATAGAGAAAGAGTTTTGTAGGCCAGTGGCAATGCTATTATTTGGAATTCAGGGGCTAGGTGGCTAGGACAGCTATTTGGCTTTTGTAGGGTTGCCAACTTTCTACTTGCACAAAACCGAACACCCTTGCCCTGCCCGCTACCCTGCCCTCCTTTGAGGGCCTTGCCCTGCCCTGCCCCTTCTCTGAGGCCCCACGCTCTCCATCCTCCCTCCCTCTGTCGCTCGCTCTCCCCACTTGCTCATTTTCACCAGGCTGGCTCAAGGGGTTGGGGTGCAGGGTGTGTGTGTGAGGGCTCTGGCTGGGGGTGCAGACTCTGGGGTGGGGCTGGGGATGAGGGGGTTGGGATTTAGGAGGGTGTTCTGGGTTGGGACTGAGGGGTTTGGAGGGCAGGAGGGGGATCAGTGCTGGGGCAGGGGGTTGGGGTGCAGGGGGGTTGAGGGCTCCGGCTGGGGGTGCGGGATCTGGGATGGGGCTGGGGATGAGGGGTTTGGGGTGGAGGAGGGTGCTCCAGGCTGGGATTGAGGGTTTCAGAGGGTGGGAAGGGGATCAGGGCTGGGGCAGGGGGTTGGGGCACAGGAGGGGGTCAGGGGTGCAGGCTCCAGGTGGTGCTTACCTCAAGCAGCTCCTGGAAGCAGCAGCATGTCCCTACTCCGACTCCTACACGAAGGCGTGGTCAGGTGGCTTTCTGCACTGCCCCGTCCGCAGGTACTGCCCCCGCAGCTCCCATTGGCCAGGAACCATGGCCAATGGGAGCTACAGAGCTGGCGCTTGGGGTGGGGGCAGAGTACGGAGCCCCCTGCCTGCCCCTACACGTAGGAGCCGGAGTGGGGTCATGCCACTGCTTCCAGGAGCCCCGCGGAGCCACAGCAGGCAGGAAGCCTGCCTTAGCCCCGCTGCACCGCTGAACGGACTTTTAACAGCCCAGTCAGCAGTGCTGACCGGAGCCACCAGGATCCCTTTTCAACCAGGTATTCCAGTTGAAAACTGTACACCTGGCAACCCTAGGCTTTTGTGATCAGGACAGATGACAGACTTTTCTAGACTTTTCTATAAAGCCGGATTTAGATCTGGTGTAAAACCATTGACTTCAGTGAAGGGGTTTTCCCATACGGCAGGGTTGAACTTGGCCCATGGAATCTGAGGGAGAATAACTCACTAGCTTTTACCCTTAAAGATGAGGATAAGAAAGTGCTGGGTATTGCACTACAGAATAGATTGGGATACATTTACCTCAGTGGAAATAATGCCTCGTTAACAGGAGACAAGTGAGGCTTGAAGAGGTCAGAGAAATTTAAAAATTATTAGAATTCAATAGGAACTGATTGATGGTAAGTGGAGGCAAGTGGAGGACTATAGATAAATCATTAATGTAGGTAGTTTCTTCTCGGCCTGCAAGGTTTTATTGGCACCAAAAGTAGATGGGTGGGGAGTTGTTCTGAATTAACGCAGGTGCATTGCTTTTCTGCAGACCAACATTCATTTCTGGGTTAGGCCACCAGTGAAGAGTTTATTAGTTTGATTCTGCTCCTATCACAAAAATACCACACAGTCTGAGTTTCACTGAATGAATCCAGGTGTGCCTTACCCCAAGAAAAGAACTTGGCTTATGGATGCTATATGTGAATTTGTTTTCTTTTCCAGTTGGCCATTTGCAAAATGGACAACCTCTGAGATAGCTTTAGGCCCCACGTTTAGGTTTGGGCCTTTGAAAGAAAAAAGATGTACAAAAACCACTAAGACGTTTTGGAAATAATTTTATGAATTTAAACTAAATATAAACTTTTTTTTTCAAGTCAAAGGGACACATTCTTTACAGAGGAAACTCCATTACCTTCAATAGAGTGTTCCATCAATGAGGAATTTTGGCCATTCTATGCTAAGGTAGTGTCAGGGCCAGGACGTAGGTGGCCAGACCTAGTGGGTAGCATAGGACAGCAGGGGGTGGGTCCTTATGCCAGCCAGGGTTCAGAACTAGAAGGTCAGGAACCAATAGTCAGACACCAGAAATCAGCCTGAGTCAGGAAATCAGTAGGTCCAGATCTGGAGACAGGAGCAGGTAGTACTGGGTGAGCAGTCCAAGACAGGGTGGAGTCCAGTTGCATGGACAACTTCCTGTTTCTCTGTGATGCTAAAACCCCCTAAATGCCAACTGTCAAAGGTTTCACTGTTCTGCAGCAGCAACTCCTGACAATCCTGACAAACTCACTGCACTCAGCATGCTGTTTTCATAGCATTTATCCGAAAAATGTCTTGTCCCGTATCAAAGGAAGGCCAGTGGCACACTGGTCACTAATATCATTGTTAAATGTATGTATTGTATTGTGACATTATCTGATAAAATTTGACCA
>NW_020664409.1:103879797-103946932 GCF_002925995.2 Terrapene triunguis | reverse complement strand
GTAGCCCAGGCCCTTAGTCAGGGCGGGGCAGCAACCAAAAGTTCAGTTAGCCCTGGCCCTGGGTCAGGGCGGGGCAGCAAACAACGTCAGTTAGCCCTGGCCCTGCGTCAGGGCGGGGCCGCAAACAGGGTCAGTTAGCCCAGGCCCTGGGTCAGGGCGGGGCAGCAAATAGAGTCAGGTAGCCCAGGCCCTGGGTCAGGGCGGGGCAGCAAACACTAGTTCCAGGGCTCAGGTCCTTGCAGCAGGCTGAGCAATAACCAGGTCAGTGAGCCCAGACCCTTTGGCAGGGAGGAGGAGAGACTGCCACCCGGCGGGGGGTGGCAGGGGGGAACACAGGCCCACCCACTTTACTGTGTTCCAGCCCAGGGCCCTAACCGCAGCAGACCGTCTGCCACGGTGTCAGTGGGGATTCTGCCCGCAACACACTGACCTCGGTTCCGGGTCTGCGATCCCCGGGCCACTTCCCATCTCCTCCTCCTCCATGGGTACCTGCTCCTCGCTGGGCTCGGCAGTGGGGTCCCACACCATGGGCTCCTCGGCGTGTTGAGGGCTGTCTAGGTCGGGCCGCTCCTCCGGTCTCGGGTCAGGGGGATGCTCGGGCCTCTCCTCGGGGTACCGTGCTCGGGGCAGGCTCGGCCAGTCCGCTTCGGGGTACCGCGCTCGGGGTAGGCTCGGCCAGCCTACCTCGGGGTACCGGGCTCTGGGGAGACTCGGGCCGTCCACCTCCGGATACCTGGCTCTGGGGAGGCTTGGTCCGTCCACCTCCGGATACCTGGCTCTGGGGAGGCTTGGTCTGCCCACCTCCGGGTACCTGGCTCGGGGCAGGCGCGGTCTCGCAGGAGCCCGAGCAGGAGCGTCTGGCCTCTCCGGCCGCTGGGCTCCAACTGAGTGCTGGGGCTGGGCTTTTATACTTCCTGTCCCGCCCCTTGACTTCCGGGGGGCGGGAACAGGTGCCGGTGGCTCCGCCCACTTCCGGGGGGCGGGAACAGGTGCCGGCGGCTCGGCCCACTTGGGTGGCTGTTCTGGCTCCTCCCTCTCAGGGGCCGTCGGGAGCCAGGCCAAGTCACTACAGGGGGAAAGACAATAATAGAAAATGTGGAAATGGCAGAGGTGCTTAATGACTTATTTGTTTCAGTTTTCACCAAGAAGGTTGGTTGCGATTGGACGTCTAATATAGTGAATGCCAGTGAAAATGAGGTAGGATCAGAGTCTAAAATAGGGAAAGAACAAGTCAAAAATTACTTAGACAAGTTAGATGTCTTCAGATCACCAGGGCCTGATGAAATGCATCCTAGAATACTCTAGGAGCTGACTGAAGACATATCTGAGCCATTAGTAATTATCTTTGAAAAGTCATGGAAGATGGGAGACATTCAAGAAGACTGGAAAGGGGCAAATATAGTGCCCATCTATAAAAAGGGAAATAAGGACAACTCGGGGAATTACAGACTAGTGAGCTTAACTTCTGTACCCGGAAAGATAATGGAGCAAATAATTAAACAATCAATTTGCAAACACCTAGAAGATAATAAAGTGATAAATAACAGTCAGTATGGATTTGTCAAGAACAAATTGTGTCAAACCAACCTAATAGCTTTCTTTGACAGGGTAACAAGCCTTGTGGATGGGGGGAAGTGGTAGATGTAGTATATCTTGACTTTAGTAAGGCTTTTGATACTGTCGTGCATGGGCTTCTCATAAACAAACTAGGGAAATACAACCTAGATGGAGCTACTATAAGATGGGTGCATAACTGGTTGGAAAACTGTCCCAGAGAGTAGTTATCAATGGTTCACAGTCATGCTAGAAGAGCAGAATGAGTGGGGTCCTGCAGGGATCGGTTCTGGGTCTGGTTCTGTTCGATATCTTCATCAATTATTTAAATAATGGCATAGAGAGTACACTTATAAAGTTTGCGGATGGGAGGGGTTGCAAGTGCTTTGGAGGATAGGATTAAAATTCAAAACAATCTGGACAAACTGGAGAAATGGTCTGAAGTAAATAGGATGAAATTCAATAAGGACAAATGCAAAGTACTCCACTTAGGAAGGAACAATCAGTTGCACACATACAAAATGGGAAATGACTGCCTAGGAAGGAGTACTGTGGAAAGGGATCTGGGGGTCATAGTGGACCACAAACTAAATATGAGTCAACACTGTAACACTGTTGCAAAAAAAGCAAACATCATTCTGGGATGTATTAGCAGGAGTATTGTAGGTAATGAGAAGTAATTCTTCTGCTCTACTCCACATGATTAGGCCTCAACTGGAGTATTGTGTCCAGTTCTGGGCACCACATTTCAGGAAAGATGTGGACAAATTGGAGAAAGTCCAGAGAAGAGTAACAAAAATAAGTAAAGGTCTAGAAAACATGGCCTATGAGGGAAGATTGAAAAAATTGGGTTTGTTTAGTCTGGAGAAGAGAAGACTGAGAGGGGACATGATAACAGTTTTCAAGTACAAAAAGGTTGTTACAAGGAGGAGGGAGATACATTGTTCTTAACCTCTGAGGATAGGATAAGAAGCAATGGGCTTAAATTGCAGCAAGTGCGGTTTAGGTTGGACATTAGGAAAAACTTCCTAACTGTCAGGGTGGTTAAGCACTGGAATAAATTGCCTAGGAAGGTTGTGGAATCTCCATAATTGGGGATTTTTAAGAGCAGGTTGGACAAACACCTGTCAGGGATGGCCTATTTTTATGATTCAATGATTCAGAGCTGTGGTATTAAGCAAAGTGTGAATCTTGTGTTGTAGCCTTCCAGCTGTGAGTATACTCTTTTTGGAGGCAACTTACCTGGTAGCTTCTGTTAGTGTCCAGTAACAGGGGCTGGATGCTAGAGGGGAACATTCTTCTAAGGGGCTTTGAAGCTGGAATACACCTCATGTTAACCTGCTAAGAAAATAGAACTGGCAGTGTCCTGAAGAGAGTTTTTGAGTGGCAGGACAGTTGCTGCAGTAAAGGAGCTTAGATACCACAAGATACCACACCTTCACACTGGAGGCAGAGGGGTAACAAGGTGACCCATGATCCTGGGCACCCCAAGAAAGTGTCACATCCTCCTTCTGGTGTAAATAAGGGGAGTGGGCCAGTCAGGACCTGTGGTGTTCCACCACTTGGGGCTCAGGGGTGGAGCCTTCTATCTGAGCTGGGCTTCAAGGAATCCTGGTTCTAACTGATGCCAGCAAGCTATTGTGTGGAGGATAATAGCATGATGACTCCCAGAAAACCTGTGGCTCTGGGTTCAAGACTTGTAGGTTGTGACAGGTAGTGGATATATATATATATATAGACACAGAGAGATGTAGCAAAGAAGATTTTATTTTTCCCCTCCCCAAAAGGACTTCAGGCCATGTTTACACTACAGTAGCTATACTGGCATAGCTAGGTGTGTATACTCCACAGTGTACATGCAAACTACACTGCCATCAACCTAGCAGCATCTACCCTGGGATTTAGATCAGCATAGCTACAGTGCTGAAAAGTGTGGAGTTTTCACACCGCTAATGGATGTAACTATGTTGACTTAAATTTTTAAGTGTAGACCAGGCCTCCATCTTGGACATATTCAGTAGCTGAGATAGCCGCAGGTTGACAGAGCTAAGCCAGTGGGTAAAAGGCTATGGGAATGAGTCAAGGGGTATGTAGTGCTGGGTATTGAGTATAACAGGGATGGCCAGCTTTGAAGGAAGAAATGAGGAAGAAGAGAAAGCCACAGACAGAGACTTGAGGAATTCTGTATTAGAAATAAAAATGGAGCTGTGATTTATTTGAGTTCCTGGAGTTTTAGAAAACACTCAATAAATATTTAGCATTTAAATTCTCTTTGCACGTGATTCCCTTGGCAATGGAAAGGGGTTGCCCATGACTGTATGTCTGAGGAGTTAAAAGGTGGGCTTTTCATCTGAGGCTAAGAAAACAATTTTCTTCTCAAATCCCACCGATGCTACTGAAAGTTACATAGCTGTGCCTGCCTGAGCGCTCATTAAATTTGATTTCAGGTAAAGCAGAAGCTGATGCGCTCCTCTGAATTTTAAGAAAGGCGTCTAATTGATTTTTGGACCAAGTGATTGACTTTTATCAAATTTTGGTGCAAAGACTGCAAGTTATTCTTCTCCGCATCTTTGATGCTTAGTGTAGAGCTCTACTCATTCCCACAACTGAGAAATGCAGGCCTGGATAGTTTCCTTTAATATTGCCATTTGCTCTATTAGACGATATTACCGTCTTACAGAAAATGCACTTAGGGCTGCAATTTGAAATGTCCCCAAAACTGTGTCGACATCAAAGCTTGTGAGACATATGAATGAACAATTTTAAAGGCATGGCAAATTGGACTAAAAGAAAAGGGCACGATCAATAGCAAATACCTCGGCAAATGAAAACACTGCTTTTTTATGTAAGGAAACACCAATGCTCAGGAAAGATCATTAAAGTTTGCATTGTATTGTGTGGTGAAAGCTTTTCATTTTGTTTCTGTAGAATTTGCTTTTGTGAGTGCAAGTTGTTTCACCGGGCCCTGACCAAAAGGACATTTAAAAACATCCGAAAGATTCCTTCCACACATGCTCCTTGCTGCCCTTCCATTGCAGGGGTCCTGTTCCTTCTTTGGGAAACATAACCTCTACCCTCTTCCCATCTGGACCTGATCCAAAGCCAAATGAAGTCAGTGGAAAGCCTCCCATTGGTATTAATGGGCTTTGGGTCAGACCCTAAAAGCAGCCGTCATCTCCTGGCCAAGAGAAGGAGCAGGAAGTCTTCTTCCAAGGCAGATGCTAGCGCCAGTGCTGCTGCATGCATTGTCTGGTGGCAGGTGATCATGGAGGAATAGTTGCCCTTACCTGTCTGGGGCTCAGTTCTCCCCATTGCAGGATACAGGTGGCTCCCATTCAAATGCCAATGTCAAATGCACTGACCGACCTGAGCTCTGCTGGCCAGGGGTATGAAAGGCCCAAAGCTCCTGGTCTCTGATACCTCCCTATTGTCTCCAAGTTGATCGCGGGGAGGATTTCTCTTCTAGTTTCTTCCTACTCATTCAAAGACAAGACAAAGAACTTGAATACCAGGTGTAATGCATCAAATCCCCCTGTTATCTCAGCTCATGCAGTTACTCCCATGTCCCTCTGTGCAGGTCAAACCTTCAGGGATGGCTCTAGCTTTTTTGCCGCCCCAAGCACAGCAGTCAGGCGGCCTTCGGCGGCATGTCTGCAGGAGGTCCATCGGTCCCGCGGCTTCGGCGTACCCGCCGCCGAATTGCCGCCGAATCCGCGGGACTGGCGGACCTCCCACAGGCATGCCGCCGAAGGCTGCCTGACTGCCGCCCTCGCAGAGACCGGCAGAGCGCCCGCCGCAGCTTGCCGCCCCAGGCACGCGCTTGGAGTGCTGGTGCCTGAAGCCGCCGCTGCAAACCTTGATAGTGGGACCAATCACATGCTTAAAGTACTCCAGTTAGACTAGGCAAAGCTGAGTGCCACCTCAGCAGGAAAGCAAGTCAGTTGTCTTTAAAGCATGAGCACAGGGGAAGCAGGGAGGGAGCCCAACTGGCTTCCTGAAACTGTCATCCCATAATTTACTAGTCTGAGGGGACGTTAATCGGAAATGAATTTGCATAGTCCAGATGAAGTCAGCCTGGTGGGGTTAGTTTGCTGGCATGTGTTCACTCTGTAGCAGATACAGATGTGTTTAAATTACTTAGAAGTGTCTCATGCACACAAATCATTAGCAGCCATTTACTTGTAATGCAGGGACACTTGGGAAAAGCCTCCTACAAAGTGAAAATGGCATAGCCACAGTTTGTCTGTGTTCTCTTTCCTGTTACTGAAGACACCTGAAGAGCTGTTTTGTTTTGCTTTCCCCATCCCAGCACGATTTCCCTTCGTGCCTGAGATAATAATCCTGACACAACCATCCTCAATAGATCCATGCATGGAGAGGGCCTTCTGTGTGCAGATTTCCCCCTCTCCTGGCACTCAGAGCAGCCAGCTGCTTGGGCAACTTTATCCCTCTCCCTGCTAGTAGACCCTGCTGTGGTGTTGGGGATTGTGTCTTTAAGGGCTGAGCTTCCCAGATAGACTTCCTGGGTAGGCCGTTGTAAAGACCTTGTTGTGTTGGAGCGCAGCACAATTGCAGTTGGAACCCGGCACTAGAGCTGGGAGAAATATTTCGGGCAAATGGTTTATTTGTTGAGCAATGCAGTTTCAATTCCCCTGAAACTATTCACGACTTCATGTAGAGTTTGCTGAATAATTTGGAGCAAATTAAAAAATGGAAGTGTTTCGGTAATGAAACAAAACTGATAGAAAACTGTTCCCTCGATTGTTTTTTGACCAGCTCTAACATTTACTTACTCCATGGAGGTATTGAGATTGTGAGGCTTAATGAAGCTGTATACACAAGGGCAACCAGAGGAGACACTAGAATAGGTAGGAGCAGAACTCAGGCCTCTTATACCCTGCTCTGTTTTCAGTTCTCTAAGCCACCTCTTGTGTAGTAGAAAATGTAAACTACTCTTCGCAAGCAAAACACTGCGCAAAAGGTTTGCTGTTGGGTTCTTTGAGTTTGGTTTTAGTTTTCACACACTGCAAAAAAAAAAAAATATATATATATATATATATATATCTTTTGTCTCCCAAAAGTGTGGTTAAAAAAATCTCTGTTTCAATGAGAGTAAAACCACCCAGAATAAACTGGTGAAGATGAGGAACGAAGGTCTTGTGGTCAAGGTACTAGATTTGGACTCAGGTGCCCCGAGTTCAGTCGCTAGCTCTGCCACATGCACCCTGTGTAAATTTGGGTGCATCCCTTGATCTCCCTCCGCCTGAGTTCCTCATCCGTGGAATGGGGATAACAATGCCTTTCTCCTACATCTTGTATGTCTTGCCTATTTAGATTGCAAGCTTTTTGGGGCAGGGACTGTCTCTTGCTATGTGTTTGTACAGTGCGTAGCACAATGGGGCCCTGACCTTGGTTGAGACCTCCACGGGCTATTGTAAACACATACTAAATGATTACACTAATTGAAAATGTTTCACCCAGAACACCAGCTGGCATATATCAGTGTTTCTCAAACTGGGGTCGTCACTTGTGTAGGGAAAGCCCCTGGTGGGCCGGGCCGGTTTGTTTACCTGCCCCGTCCGCAGGTCCGGCCGATCGCGGCTCCCACTGGCTGCTGCAGGCCAGTGGGAGCTGCTGGAAGCGACGGCCAGTAAGTCCCTCGGCCTGCGCTGCTTCCAGCAGCTCCCATTGGCCTGGAGCAGCGAACTGCTGCCAGAGGGAGCCGCGATCGGCCGGACCTGCGGACGGGGCAGGTAAATAAACCGGCCTGGCCCGCCAGGGGCTTTCCCTGCACAAGCGGTGACCCCAGTTTGAGAAACACTGGCATATATCAATATTTAGAAACTTGGCCACTCCTCATAGTGCACTAAGGGCACTTCGCCCGTCCTCTCTTTCTGCATGATACTCACAGCATGTTGATTGCTGCTAGTTTCAGATCTTTACTCTTTAGAGGACGTCTCTTCCCCATTCATAACAACACTTTTTCTCCTCTTTGTCCCAGCTAACAGTCCTTCCACTAATTCTAATTAAAATGCAAATCACCATTCAGAACTCCATTGCATGGTTAAATATGAAAAAGGGAGAGCTGATCTTTTGCTTTACAAAGATAGAGTGAAAATGAGGGTTCACAATGCTGATAGGACATTTAAACTAAATGGTACCTGCTCTAAAGCTTAGGCAGCACTTTTTGGTTGCGGTGTCATCTTTAAGTAGGACAGGAGAGTCAGGCTTCAGGGGACATTATAGCGATGTTAAAACTAAAAGTAAATCAAGAAGAGTAATAAAATGCTGACCTAGTTTGTTAGTGGTGGGTACATACACCTCTACCCCGATATAACACGAATTCGGATATAACGCAGTAAAGCAGCGCTCCGGGGGGAGGGGGGGGGCTGCTCACTCTGGCGGATCAAAGCAAGTTTGATATAATGCGGTTTCACCTATAACGCGGTAAGATTTTTTGGCTCCCGAGGACAGCGTTATATTGGGGTAGAGGTGTACCAAAATATTAGGCAGATAATTGGGTAACCCAGGGCCTAACAGAAGTGTGTTCATTACTTGAAAACCACAATAAGGCTTAAAGAGTCTTAGATTTAGAGAGAGATGGAAAGCATGTGCACCCCAGTTCAGCAAACCACTTAAATTGGTGCTGATTTTTAAGCGCACACTTTAGTTCCATTGAAGTCCCTGGTACTTAAAAACACGTTTTAAGTCAAGGGTGTGCTTGAATGATGTGCTGAATTGGAGCCTTTGTAGGCACATCCTTGAGAAGTGATGACAAAGGCACGAGATGAGAAACTGCACTATTGAGCGCCCAGACCTGCAAGGTGCAGAAAACTCAGCTCCTATTGAAGTTAATGAGAATTGAAAGGGCTTCAATACCTGACGATATCAGGCCAAACGATCCATGAAGAAGTGGGAGGGATACTTAAGATAGGTATGTGCCGTATAACAAGGAGTCAGACCCTTAATCTAAAATTAAGTTAGTCCTGGGAAACATTTCTAAAAAACACACTTGATCAGAAAACAAGAACTTGCCAAGGGTGGAACAGGTGGATCTCATGAACAGTGCAGGTGGTGAATTAGGTGACTTTGCTGGTGCTTTCTACTGCTCATCTATCGGTCCATCTTCTGAGTCCAGAGTTGTGAAAATAGGTGGTGTCTTTTACCAGGAAACACCCAACCCTCTGAGTGTATGTGTTTCCAGCTACACCATTTCTGTTTCTCTCTGAAGTATTTAAATGGACATAACATGAATGCTCAACTTAGAAACACGAAGGTCTAATTTCAACCTGTAAATGTAAACTGTTCTAAAAAGTGAAAAGTGAAATGATGAGAACATTAAGGTTCTTGTAATGCTTATTAGGCCTATTACGAAATACTAAGGCAGTTACAGAACTACCTGGAAGCCGATTGGAAGAAGGGGAATGAATAGAGTCATTGTTGATTGCAGAGGGCTTTATCTAGTGGATGGGACTATCTGCCATTGGATGTTGAAGAGAGGGGTGTTGTGAATTGTCAGAGGGATATGGTTGACTAGAATCTAGAAACTTCTGGAAGGTGGGTAAGACAGCTCATAACATGATTCTAGAGAAGACTGGCTAGATTACCTTATTTTACAGTCTTCACAGTTTCTAAGCATCAGTGTAGTTCTGACACTATATGCCTCACATTGAAGGAAGTGGTAGAGAATAAGCACTTGAATGGGTGCATTTGAATTTTAAAAACAGGTCATTCTTCTGAAGTATTATTTGCATTGCTGTAGCATCTAGGTGCCACAGTCATGAATCAAAACCCCATTGTGCAATGTGCCATACAAAAATATTACAAAAAGACAGTCCTTCACCCTGATATACTCCTCCAGATAGATTTAAACACACAAGTCTATGACTAGATGTTTCAAATGAAGAAAGAGAGGACAATTTCTGTTACAAGCTGGGGGCTCATTAGTTGGAAGTGATAGAGGAGGAAAGAGATCTCAGTGTGTTGGTTGATCACAGGTTGACTATGAGCCACCAATGTGATGCAACTGCAAAAAAAAAAAAAAGCAAATGTGATCGCAGGATATGTCAGGCAAGGCATTTCCAGTAGAGATAGAGAAGTATTAATGCCATTGTACAAGGCTCTGGGAAGACCTAATTTGGAATACTGTATACAGTTCTGATCACTCATGTTCAAGAAAGATGCATTCAAACTAGAACAGGTGCAGAGAAAGCTACGAGGATAATCAGGGGAATGGAGGGCCTATCTTATGAGAATAGACTAAAAAAAAGCGTGGCTTGTTTAGGCTAGCAAAATGAAGACAGGGAGGGGATATGATTGCGGTCTATAAATACATCCTGGGCCTAAACACCAGGAAGGGTGAAGAGCCATTTAAGCTAAAGAGCACAAGGAGAAAGGGATATAAACTGGCCATGAACAAATTCAGGCTAGAAATTAGAAGAGGGTTTTTAATAATTACAGGAGTGAGGTTCTGGGGGAAACATAAGTTGTGAGGGAAAACGATTAATTAGTTTTAAGAGGGAGCTGGACAAATTTGTGTGTGGGATTGTATGATGGGGTTGCTTGTGATGGTGGGGAGCAGGGCTCAGAAGTCCGGAGGGTCCCTCTCCCTTATGGTTTATGTCTGATGTTCCTAAAAGCTTATGCTTCAGGACTTCAGCCAATCACCTGCAGGTGTCAGGTAGGGATTACCCCCCACTCCCATGTATTCTGGGCATTACTTGTTTGTCTCCTTCCTGTGAAGCATCAGAGAGGGCCACAGCTGGAGATGGGACATCGGGCAGGGTGGCCAGGGCTCTGAGGTGGCACCAAACATTCTCTCTCTTAAGTGCTTTGCTGGCTGGTTCTTGCTCACATGCTCAGGGTCTAACTGATGCCCACGTGAGAGGTCAGGAACGAATTTCCCCCCATGTTAGACTGGCAGTGACCTTGGGTCTATTTGTGTCTTCTTTTGCAGTGTGGGATGTGGGTTGCTTGCCAGAATCATCTGGGTATATCTCACTTAATCAATTCCCTGCCATTGCGGGGATCTGAGGCACTGGTGCACCTTGGCCCCTCGTTCTCTGCCTGTGGTACATAATAGTTTAGTCTCCTGAGGGTTGTAATACCTTGGTCTAATTTCAGTTGTTGGGTTTGGTACACAGGTGCTGGGTGATGTTGGCGGCCTGTGATATGAAGGCGACTAGATGATCTATGGTCGCTTGTGACCTTAAACTCTGTGATTCTATCTTTCTGCCTAGGTCCTGAGAGAGACCTCAGGCATCTTTCCCACAGTCACCCAGGTAGCCCCAAGGTGACCCTGACTGCAGGCAAAGGAGTGGCTGCCTCCTTTCCCGGATCCCCTTTTTTGGACAAAATCCATCCCCATGGCCTCTCCTCTTGGTCCATCCTTTGGACACACATAGTAACACCTACTTGTTTAGACTTTCTTTATCCCCATACATTTTCTGTATTTAACCTTTCTTTGTTTGTGCCATGTTTAGCAGAGCCACACAGTTGTTGCATCAGATCTCACCGGAGGTTTCCAGCACTACTTCTTAGAAGGGGGGCATGTCCATTGGGTTGAGGAGTTCCTCAAAGTGCTCTTTCCACCTCTCAACGATCTCCGCAGTCGAGGTCAGCATTTCATCACCCTTGCTGAGTACAGCCTGGGCAATGTCTTGCTGACCCCTCCTAAGGCAACAAATGGTTTGCCAGAACACTTTTGAGGCCGTCTGGTAGTCATTCTCCATGGTATCTCCAAACTCCTCCCAAGCCTGGGCTTTCGCTTCAATAACCGCTGCAGCTGCAGCCCTTTTAGCCAGCCAGTACCTCTCAGATGTATTAGGAGTCTGGTTCACGAGCATTGCTCGGAAGGCCTCCTTCTTTGACATGACAACTTCCCTCACCACTAGAGTCCACCAGCGGGTCCTAGAGTTGCCACCATGACAGGCACCAATCACCTTCAGGCCACAGCTTTTCGTGGCTGCCTCAACAATTGAGGCTCTGAACATGGTCACTTGGACTCAATGTCCAAGACATCACCTGGAATGCAGGAGAAGTTCTTCCGTAGATGGGAAATGAAGTCTTTCCACACAGGGTCCTCCACCAGACATTCCCAGGTGACTCACACTGATCATTTGGGCCTCCCGTGTCTATCCAGCTGGCATCCCATGCGTCAGATCCACTCATGACCAACTGGTGATTGGTTGTCAGCTCTGCCCCTCTCTTCATCCAAGTGTCCAGAACATATGGCCTTAGGTCTGAGAAGACAACTATAAAGTCGATCATCGATCTTTGGCCCAAGGTGCTCTGGTACCAAGTACATTTATGATCAACCTCATGTTCGAACATGATATTTGTTATGGACAATCCATGACTAGCACAGAACTCCAATAATTCACCTCTTGGGTCCAGACCAGGGAGGCCGCTCCTCCCAATCACTCCCCTCCAGGTATCTTCATCATTCCTCACATGAGCATTGAAGTCTCACAGTAGAACTACAGAGTTGGTAGGTGGCACTCTATTGAGTACCGATTCCACCATCTCTGGAAAGGCCGAGTACTCTGAACTGCTGTTAGGTGCATAGGCACAAACAACAGTCAGAGTTTTCCTCTCTGATACCCCAAAATGACCACGCAATCCTTACCTGGAGTAAGGATACCGGGATCTACCCTGGGGGGTGGTGTCAGGCAAGAGCCTGAAAAGGTGACATGGACCCGTCTCATGGGCTCACTGCCCACAAGGTGAAGGGTGGAGGTCAGGTGTGATGCCAGAATGGCAGCAAGAGAGACAGACCATGATGGACTGGCCCTCCACAATGGAAACTGGCTCTAGGGATGTGGAATGTCACCTCACTGGCAGGGAAGGAGCCAGAGTTGGTGGAAGAGGTGGAAAGATACCGACTCGATATAGTCGGCCTCACCTCCACACATAGCATTGGCTCTGGAAACAAACTTCTCGATCGAGGGTGATCTCTTTCCTACTCAGGAGTGGCCCCATGTGAGAGGCCCTGGGTGGGTGTGGGGAACTCACAAGTCCCCGGCTGGGTGCTGTGCAGTTGGAGTTTGTCTTGATTGACGAGAGGGTCGCCTCAAGGAGACTTTTGCAGGCTAATTTTAGTAATTACTTACAAGAGCTGGGCTCAAAACATTTACTATGAACAATAAATAATCTGAATTCAATTTCCCTGTGTCCATGCCTCTGTTGGGTTTTCTTTGGCAAATATTCTAGTGAATGAGTTTACTGGCATGTTTGTTCACAGAGAGTGAATTTTAAGCAAACATTTGAAAACTGAAAGGGCACTTCGAACCAGCAAACACAATTACTGACATTGCATTCTAAGAGTTGTGTCATCCAAGATGGGAAACGGATGGAGGAAGGATGAGGTTTGTACAATGATTAGGGATAGTCAGAGACTCAAATCTGACACTGAGCTCAGTTCCTTGTTCTACCACAGACTTCCCATGTGACCTTGGTCAAGTCACTTAGGCCTAGAATTTTAAAAGTATTTAGGTGTCGCTGCACACAGTGTTGCAATGCCTAACTGATTTAGGAGCCTAAATCTCATTTTCAAAACAGGATTTAGGCACTTAGGTGCCTAAATCCCATTAACAGTCAATACTGACCACAGCAACACCTAAATACCTTCAAAAATCTGGGCCTCCATCTCTCTGAGTCTCAGTTACCCAGGTATAAAGTGGAGATAAAAGTACTGCCCTATCGAACAGGGATGTTGTGAGGATTAATACATTAAGCTATTATGAGGTCCTGAAATATTATGGGAATGGGGTCCATGCAAGTATTCAAGAGAGATATAACCTGTATATTCAGTCTAAAACCTAACCAACACCGCTCATATTTTGAATTATTATTCCTATGGCAGCAACAGGTAGAGGTCCTTGCTCCACCGTGCTAGGCCAGTGATCCCCAAATGTTTTACCTGGTGCCCCCCTTATGCCTATTCATGCCCCCCACCCTCTGGAGCTGGTGCTGGGAGCGGGACTGGGACTCTGGAAGGGAAGGATGCGGATGGGGATAAGGAGGCTGTGGCCTCAGCGTGGGGCTGGGGCAGGGCCAGCAGCCAGGACCCTGGGCATGAGGCCAGCAGTGGAGAACAGGGCCGGCAACCAGGGCCCCAGGGGCGGAGCCGGCAGCTGGGGCCCCGGGTGCAGGGCCAGCAGCCGGGGCCAGGAGTGGAGCTGGGTGACACTCCCTCTCTGCCCCTTGTGGGGTCTGGCCTGGGCCCCAGCTGTGCCCCCTCTAATGTTCCTCCAAGGCCCTCCAGGGGGGCATGCTCCACAGTTTGGGCACCTCTGTGCTAGGCACTGTACAAACCTAAGACAAATAGATGGTCCCTGCTTACAGTTGAACTATAAAACTAGAGACAACAGCTGGATACAATACACAGGTGGGGGAGAACACAAAGTCCCCACAAAACAGTCATGATAAGCAGTATATAGAACAGACATGGGCAAACTACGGCCCCCCGGCCACATCCGGCCTGTGGGACCATCCTGCCCGGCCCCAGCCCCTTCCCCACTGTCCCCCCTCCCCCGCAGTCACGCCGCCACGCGGGCCGCACTCTGGCCCGCTGCTCCCACTGGGCAGCGTGGGGAGCGCGGCTGGCTCTGGCCGGGTGTTGTGTCTACGAGCTCCTGCTGCTGGTAAGGGGGCGGGGAGCAGGGGGGTTGGGTAAGGGGGGGGGGTCCTGGGGGGCAGTCAGGGAGGAGGGGGCGGTTGGATGAGGCGGTGGTTCTGGGGGGGCGGTGAAGGGGTGGGGAACAGGGAGGGTTGGGAGTGGGAGCACTGGGGGGCCTGTCAGGGGGTGGGGATGTGGATAGGGGTCGGGAGGGCAGTCAGGGGACAGGGAGCAGGGGAGGTTGGATAAGGGGGTGCGATCCCGGGGGCAGTTGGGGCGGAGGGTCCCGGGAGGGGGTGGTGAGGGGACGAGGAGCGGAGGGCGGTTGGATAGGGGGTGGGAGTCCTGGGGGGCCTGTCAGGGGGCGGGTTTGTGGATAGGGGTTGGGGCAGTCAGGGGACAGGGAGCAGGGGGGTTGGATAGGGGGCTGGGGTCCCGGGAGGGGGCGGTCAGGGGACAAGGAGCAGGAGAGGTTGGATGGGTCAGGAGTTCTGAGGGGGGCAGTCAGGGGGTGGAAAGTGGGAGGGGGCAGATAGGGGGCGGGGGCCAGGCTGTTTGGGGAGGCACAGCCTTCCTTACCTGGCCCTCCCTACAGTTGTGTGACCCCAATGTGGCCCTCAGGCCAAAAAGTTTGCCCACCCCTGCACTAACAAGATCTCCTCCCCAAAATATTTTAGGAAACATTTCATCTATTTTGTCCAGACCAGCCATCATGATTGCATGACACCATACTCTCACCATTAAACCCTTGCACAATTTGATTCTCTACCCATCAGAAACCCTGTTACAAAAGAAAGACGCTGACTTTTTGCTTCTAACCCTGTTAAAGTCAGTTTATTTTATAACGCACGTGTCTCATTGTACTCAAAATTCTTCGCTCTGAAGATCAGGTATAAAGAGAAAATGTAAAATATTATTTTCCTTACAAATAAATATTACAGTTAAATAGTTAATATGTTTTCATATTGCCACCCTCTACTAGATGGAACCATCGGTGTGCCACAGTCATAGCTGGGCAAACAATTTGTAGCACATGGTTTGTTGGGATCATTTTTGCTCTTTGCCTCTCCATGAGCAGTTTGTGAGCAGCCTTGGATTTGTTATATGAGTGTGTTCAATTAAGCCTAGGGTTGACACAAACACTGTGTTTGCTATGGGTGTTCAGTGTTCATTATTACCCTTGGTGACGGGTCACCTGAGTCACTTGGGTTTTCTTCTGTTGCCTGACTGAAACTATACCTACACCTCAATCAAAGATGTGATTTGCAGCTCAGGTTGGCAGGCATACCTCCACTAGCTTTAATCTAGCTAGCATGCTAACAATGGTAGTGAAGACTTGGCACTGTGGGCTTCAGCTGGGGCTGTACAAGCCGCTGGGTACATACCTATGGTGCTACCTGTGCTGAAGCTCATGCCACTACATCTTCACTGCTATTTTCAACACACTAGCTAGATTAAAGCACAGACATGCCTGCTTGAGCTGCAGTCATTCCTTCAACTGCAGTGTAGACATGGCCTAAGTGTAACTGTAATAGAAAGGGGGAGGATGTGATCCAATGACTGGAGCCATTGATTCTCTAAGGATGAGAGTGGGAGGAGCTTGTAGAGTTAGGAAGAGCTGGCCTGATTGGATTAGAGGAACTTTTAGAACCGTTAAACCTTTCCCTTTATGTGCTACTTGAACCGGGCCCTCCATCACTGCTAGAAAAATTAGACTATTATAATGTTAGCTTGAAAATTACTGTCCCCCCCATCAGATTCACGGGAAGCAATTGTGTGCTCATGAATGGCTGCACAATGTTTATCTGCCTCATTTGATTTTCTGTGTCAGAGCTCTGGCGGGGTGGGCTGCACATTTTTCTAGCTGTGAAATGTCCAATCTCATACGCCTGTCCAGCTTTGTTAGCTGGGTTAGTGCCAGAGCTCTAGGCTGAAGTTTTAGCAACATTCCTCATAGTTCGGTGCTGCTTTGTGTCCCAGCTGGTGAATATATACATCATATATCCACCAAGTGCTTTTAATGAGTGTACTCGTCTCTACTGTCCTATGAGATATCACTCTTCTTCCCCCTCTCCCCCACCCCACCCCATTGTCACAAGCTGAGTAACTCTGTAATTTCAGTGTGGATGTATGTGGGTAATGCAAGCGGAGACAGGTGCCCTTAGATCCTGCATGTTTTGAATGCACTGGCCTCCAGCTTTCAGTGATCACAGTCAGCATGGTCACTGACCCAGTAGCTGTGACACATATGTACAGATGCAGTTCTAGCTAGGATCCCAGTAATGCTTTCTGTGTCAGGACCCTGCTCCGTGGCATGGGGAACTTTTCAACAGTGTGTCCGTCCCTCTGTGTTAATTAAGCAGTGTTCTGGTTCTAGCTGTTTTTCCAGGTAATCAACACACACCATTAACAAGAGAATCAGAAGTGGAGGAAGAAAGGGGTTTGGCCCAAAAATAAATATTAGGCCACACAGAGATCCAGGGAGAGAGAGCTGATATGGGCTTCATAGAGCTGAAACCAAAACCACAGGGGTGGGTTCAGATTCTAAATCATCTCTCCTCACCTGCAGTTTAGAGGGATTTGGATTCAAGCTTCTAATTCTGGACCACTCCAAATTTCTACAGTGTAATTTACCTGTGTCTTTCCCCCTACCTCTCCTACACATACAACTAGAAGGACTAAACCTTCATACAGGGTATTCCCTGTGACAGAAAAACAATGGAGTCAAGTTATCTATCATCTCCTTCCATAACCCACTGCAGAACTGATTCTTTGCGCTACATTCAAAGTGGGTGAAATTTTCTGGACGCATAGTTTATTCTCCCAAAAAAATGGAGTTTTCGTTAACCCAAAAATGTTTGTGAAGGTGACACAATTCATTTTGGCAAGAAAAACAGTTTCCAGGGCAGCAAAGCAAATGTATGTGTATTAGCCCCATGTATATGGGCTGCAGAAGACCCAGGTTTGAATCCCCCTTCTGGAGCAGATACTAGAAGTCAGATCTTCCCCTTCCTGGCTTGACTAGTCGCCAGGTTGTAGGCTAGTCTGGGGTAGGTTGGGTGCAATCTCTCCTGGTGAAGCTGGTCTCCTTTGTATAAAAACGTAAATATTCATTGGGCCAAAGAAAGAGTAAGAATGACTCTATAGGCTGGTAGTTAAGGCACTGTGCCTGGAGATGTAGATTCAAATCTTCTCTCTACCGGACACAGAGGAAGGACTTGAATCCACATCTCCTAGGTGAGTGCTTTAATCACCAGGCTATAGAGTCATTCTGTCTTTGGCCCAGTGAATATATATGTGCTTATACAAAGCACAATAACATCCATAGGAGACATTAAGAGCAGAATAGTCTATCGCCTAGAATGGGTGGTGGGAGGGGAGAATCAAAAGTCCCTGCTCCAATCAATACTTAAGTACTTATACAAGGTGGAATGACTTCTCTAGAAGAGATTGTCACCAACCCAGCCCAGAATCACCTATAGCAGTGGTCCTCAACCCACAGACTGCTTGCAGCCCAGTCAGCACACAGCTGTGGCCCACATGACATCCTCAGGGCCATACAGGTAGTATATATATTGTGTGGATGCTGCCCACAATTATTTGCCCAGCTCTACTCTCCATTCTTAAGTTCTTTTTCCCTCTGATCTAGTGGTGCTGCACTACCCACAGGCACAGCCCCTCTCTCCATGATTATTGGCCCACTCCTAACCCTCCCCAATGCAGGTTCACTGTCCTACAGGAACTTCTCTCCCCAGCATGCCTTCCTGGAGACTGGCTCCTGAAATTTGGCAGAGAACAGCTATTGCAGCCCGAATGTGGCTGGTTTGGGTCTGGATGCTGCTTGCTGCATTTTCCTCTCTTCCAGCTGGTGAGCGTGCTTCACTCCTGCTAGGTTTTTCTTTGTTATCTTTGAGGGGGACTGCACAGTCTCACAGACTGAAGTCCTTTCAAAGGACTTGAGAGAGGAGCTGTCAAGGCTGGATCCCCACTTTGAACTTTAGGGTTCAAATGTAGGGGCCTGCATGAAAACTTCTAAGCTTATCTACCAGCTTAGCTTTGGTCCGCTGCCACCATCACAAGAATTCCCTCCCTGGGAAGCCTTGAGAAACCTTTCACCAATTCCCTGGTGAACACAGATCCAAACCCCCTTGGATCTTAAAACAAGGAGAAATTAACCATCCCCCCTCCTTCCTCCCACCCTCCTTTCACCAACTCCTGGTGAATACAGATCCAAAGCCCCTTGGATCTTAAAACAAGGAGAAATCAATCTGGTTCTTAAAAAAGAAGGCTTTTAATTAAAGAAAAAGGTAAAAATCATCTCTGTAAAATCAGTATGGAGAATAACTTTACAGGGTAATCAAACTTAAAGAGCTCAGAGGACCCTCCTCTGTCTTAGGTTCAAAGTACAGCAAACAAAGATACACACTCTGGTAAAAAGGTACATTTACAAGTTGAGAA
This sequence comes from Terrapene triunguis, assembly GCF_002925995.2. Taxonomy (NCBI): domain Eukaryota; kingdom Metazoa; phylum Chordata; order Testudines; family Emydidae; genus Terrapene; species Terrapene triunguis. The sequence continues at coordinate 103,928,301 of NW_020664409.1, read as the reverse complement.
AACAAAGTAAATCTAAGACGCCTTGCCTGTCTTTTACTTACTAGTTTGAAATAGGAGAGACTTGTTTAGAAAGATGGGGAGAACCTGGATTGATGTCTGGTCCCTCTCAGTCCCAAGAGCGAACGAACCTTAAAACAAAGAGCACACACAAAAGCCTTTCCCCCCCCAAGATTTGAAAGTATCTTGTCTCCTTATTGGTCCTTGGGGTCAGGTGTCAGCCAGGTTACCCGAGCTTCTTAACCCTTTACAGGTAAAAGGATTTGGAGTCTCTGTACACAGAGAGCTGTTACCCTTCCCTTTATAGTTATGACAGGAGCTTCTACCATTTCCATTGAAAATGCCACTGGGGCTCTCTAGGGAATGGCTCCTGACTTATGAGGAGAGGCTGAGGGAACTGTGGTTATTTAGTCTGCAGAAGAGAAGAGTGAGGGGGGATTTGATAGCAGCCTTCAACTACCTGAAGGGGGGTTCCAAAGAGGATGGAACTCGGCTGTTCTCAGTGGTGGCAGATGACAGAACAAGAAGCAATGGTCTCAAGTTGCAGTGGGGGAGGTCTAGGTTGGATATTAGGAAACACTATTTCATTAGGAGGGTGGTGAAGCACTGGAATGGGTTACCTAGGGAGGTGGTGGAATCTCCATCCTTAATGGTTTTTAAGGCCTGGCTTGACAAGCCTTGGCTGGGATGACTTAGTTGGTGTTGGTCCTGTTTTGAGTAGGGGGTTGGACTAGATAACCTCCTGAGGTCTCTTCCAACCCTAATCTTCTATGATTCTAAGTGAGCAGGAGTTTGTCTAGGGGCTTCAAGTTGGTAACACATGTCCTTCACTCACCTCATTCCTCCCTCCCCACAGCAGTTACTGTAATACCCCTAACGGCTTCAGCCTGAAATGTGACAGAGCCAGATGGGCTTCCCTGCTGGCAGCATTAGCCTCACTACTAACTACCCCTATCCCCCTAAAAGCAATAACTAACTATCAATGCCTTAATAACGAATAACCCAGCATTACTTAGGAAATATATTTCCCCTTCTCCCACATACAGATCAGAGTGGAGAAGAGTATTTTTTCTCTCCAGCCGGCGTTCTATTTACAGATTGTATTTCACATACTGACTGCAGGGGATTTAATGGTCTATTTATAATAATTAAATCTGTCATGTTTTTATTCCTTCTGCGTTTTGTGAATGACTAACTGCAGCACCTCCCAACTGGCTCTGGTAATGCTTGACGGGGCTCCTTGCCCTGCTAGGGCTGCAAAATTTCATAAAGAGAATAATTTCAGACAATGCGCATAGCAAGGTGATGTGTGTGTCTCTGTGGGAGAAGCTGATGTCACTGTACAATTTATTTGGCCTATTACAGAATTGCTGGAATAGGGCTGAAGAATATATGGGGTGGAGAAATGTTAAATTATCTTTCGCTGTCATTGTTTTGTTGTACAATGATTTTGTTTTTGAATCTCTCTGTAGGACTCACATTAAATCCTAATGGAGACATATATTACAACCTGGGTCTGTGAGTGCCAGCTGAAATGGATCAGAGCTCCTGTGGGACTACTAGGTGAATTCTCAATGGCATAACTGTAGGGCAGATAGTCTGAAATGCAACTGACCATCTCTCAAAGGCTGGGAGAGAGGAGCATAAGCTATACTGAAAATGCAATTGGGGTTTGCTGGGGGTAAAGTTGAAGGGGTTGGATAGTAGAGGCTTGTTGGGAACCAGTGAACTTGTAGCTATATTTTGACTATAACTGTATGTGCCTCATTGTTTGTGTGACCAACTCAATGCACTTGTGTCTGATTTCCAGAGGTGCTGGGCACTTGCTGCTCTCTGGCTGAAAGACATCTCCCTCATCAGTTTGCTTGAATGTCTTATCCCTTCCCCCCAGTATTTATCTCTCTTTGCCTCGTTGTGACTGCAAACTCCTTGGGGTGCAGTCTGTGGCTTCCCCTGTTTCTTGAAGCCATCTGCTGCTTTTGGAGGGCCTTAAGGAGGAAGACTTGTAGTTTATGTTTGATGGGATGAAAAATGGGGCAGCTGGCAGAGGAATGCAAAAAGGGGGAGGATGTAGTCAGAGCCATGAACCAGGAAGATGATTTCAGCAGCAGTATTTTGAATGGAACTGAGGGGGCATGATGGAACATGTCAAGACCAGAAAGGAGAAGACAAGGCATGAGGTGACGAAGGTCTGGGCAAGAGCCTGAGCTGTGTGGACTGAGAGAAGAGACTGGATCTCCGTGATGATGTAAAGAATGAAACAGCAAGTTTTAGATGTGGCCTGGATTTCCCTTTGGGGTTGGGACTGTCTTTTAATATGTGTAAAGCATCTAGTGCAGTGGGGCCTTAATCCTGACTGGGGCTTTGGGTGCTATCAAAATACAATAGTACAACTGTCATTATGGCCGGCACCACCAGAATAGGGTGATCTCTCCTACAGCATATATGGAGATATACCTATCTCATGGAACTGGAAGGGACCCTGAAAAGTCATTGAGTCCAGCCCCCTGCCTTCACTAGCAGGACCAAGTACTGATTTTGCCCCAGATCCCTAAGTGGCCCCCTCAAGGATGGAATTAACAACCCTGGGTTTAGCTGCCAATGCTCAAACCACTGAACTATCCCTCCCCCCCTGAAGCATGTCTCACACTCTCCTGGTATTGGGCAGATCAGTGCAAATTGAATTTAATGCTAAACTGCCCTAGGCAGCGAGAACCCTCTTTTTAATTAGCATTTAGTGAATTACAGTAACGTAATTAAAAATATTTTCACACAGTGCGTGGCTACAGCAAAAATGTCTTTCTATCGATATTAATCTGCTCCACAGTGTGTGTATATTTATAGGCCGGACTAGTTGGGCTGTATATCATAAGGTTGCCCAATACTTCCCATAAGAAGTCCCTGTTTTCAGTTGCTTATAACTCTGCCAAACTTTAACTATTTGGGCTGAAATTTTTCATGGTGGGTGTCTGCCTTAAGCTGAATGTTTTTTGGGATTATTTCAGCCAAAATGGTGTTGCCCATGTTAAAAAAAATTCTGGCAACTGTTTCTGTGAGAATTTTTCATGCCCCTATGTTTTAGAGCAGGCATTTGAAATTTGGCAAGGGGGGTGGCTGTTGTGTCCAGAATGTGCCTTTTGCCAATCTGTGAAAATTGGTCCAGATTTGCCTATGTGATAAGCCTTTGAAAAATCTGAGTTTGCCTATGCTCAATAGAGACTTACTAGATCTTTGCAGATAAATCCATTACGGTTCTCTCTGCACTGAGCATACTCCAGTCCAGGGCTGAACAGGACTTTCCCTGCAGTTGTGGCTCTGGGCTGCTTTAGGCCAGGGCTGGGTACTGAAAAGGAAGCAGGAAGTTTGTATCTCCTGTGCTGTCAGTGCCCTGACTGTTGGCCCAGGCAGCACGGAGGAAGAAGTTGCCTGAATCACAGGCAGAGGGGATGAGCGCCAGACTTATGTAGCAGAAGGGGATAGATTAGATCAAAGAGCTGAGATGTAGAGAGCAAGGAGACTGGGACCTTGGGGAAGGAAATGCTGGAGGGAGGGGATTGGGAGCCAGGAGGTGGAGTGGGGAGACTGAGATCAGATGAGGAGCCTGGGGGAGACTGGGACTGGCTGGGCAAGGAGACTGGGACAGGGATCTGGTGTGATGGGGGAAGGAAGTGGGCTGAGGAGGTGAGATAAGTCTGACAAGGAGCTGGGCTATTGGGGGTGTGACTATTTGGGGAATCTCTCTGTAGAACTTATAAATTCTGGTTGACAGTATGAAGTTGTTACTATGAAAACTGCTCAATCAAAAAGCTCTGTGTGTATGTGGATTTCACCCTTGTCGATAAGGGTCCCTCCCAGACCAGATCACAACTCAACGGCTGCCTGTTCCAGTGGAGGCATTAAGTTAGCTGAAGCCAGGATAAGTAGTTGTATCCCACTTCTCTGCAGGGGGCTGATGTTTAGGACAGTGGAAAATCCCCCACAGCAGAACAAAGGAACTAGGTGGTGGTGGTGGAACATATACACTTGAGGGGCTCCCAGAAAGACACAGAAAGCTTTGAGCAGGAAGAGAGGAAAAAAGTTGCATAGACTTTCGTAGTGGGAGGGGGAGTGGCAGTTTAATTGTGGGACGAACCCAGGTCAGAGATAGCAAGCTGACCTACAGGGAGAGAGGTTCCGTGGTTCAGATGCCATGTCATGAGCTTCAGCAAGAGGACCCTGTATGCCCCAAGAGGACCCTGGCATCAGACCAAAGAATGTTCCAGAGTGGGGAGGAAATGCATGTAGGGTTTCTTATTTTTGTATGGAGCTGTGTACTTCTTGTGCTCAAGGAACAAGCAGTGGTGTTCTAGAATCCTTTGCAAAATCTGGGTGTGTTGCATTACAGCTGTCATGTAACCTCAAAGAGGTAACCTGTGCACTCAGAACTCCCACCTGGCTGGAGTTGTGGGAGAGGGCGTGTTTAAGCTATGAGGGAGTCTGGGGGGGTCAGCACTTGTCCCCAGGGCTAGACAATTGGAGCATGAGTTCTCAGCTTTCAGGAGGGGGGCGCTAGATGGAGGATCTGCAGCCCCAGAGCATGCCTCGGAACACCAAGCTTGGGGCATTTCATAGACTCTGTTCCGATTCTGGAAGCTTAAATCACACAGGCTCTAGCAGTGGGATCTCCTCACAGCAGTCTAGTGAGTCTCCAGGGGCTGGAGTGGGAGCTCAGCTGTGCAACCTTAATTCAACCCCCTTGTGCATATGCATTGTGATATGGTCTTTAATTGCATGATCATATGCTATTTTTTTCCACAGGAACCCTGCCTCATTCAGTGCCCATGATCTTCCTGCTCTGGAGATGAACCAGGGTTGTGTAGTGAAGGGGACTGTTGACTGTAGGACCCCAGTTTAATTTCTTGCACAAGTTGGAAGGTGTGTGGTTAAGGAGGCAGAGGATCACAGGACAAGAAAAGATGGTGTGACAGCTAAGGCCCTGGAGAACTAGATTCTATCCTCTGCCACAGAGTTCCTATGTGATGCTAGGCTAATCACTTACACCAAACTTTTCCCAGGTGGTCACTAATTTTATGTTTCTCATTTTCTGGGTGCCTGACTTGAGACCCCGGGGTCTGATCTGCAGAAGTGCTGAGCTCTCACCTCTGCAGCTGAAGTCAGTGGGATCTGTTCTTTGAACATATAAAGCACAATATAATGTTACGTATGCTGAAAAATATTGAACTGGTATTGCAGTAATTGTCATTGCTGTGTAGATAGCCAGGAGCCTCCGGAGGATGCAAGAGAATTGGATCATGACAACTTCCAGTGCTTCCCTTCTAGTCTAGAACCAAAAGACCCCTGCTGCCCAGGACTGGCGCTTCCACTAGGCGACCCTAGGCGGTCGCCTAGGGCGGCAGGATTTGGGGGGCAATATTTTGCCGCCCTCGGCGGAAATTCGGCAGCGGGGGGTCCTTCTGCTCCGGGTCTTCGGCGGAAATTTGGCGGCGGGTCCTTCACTCGCTCCGGGACCTGCCACCGAAGTGCCCCGAAGATGCAGAGCGGAAGGACCCCCACTGCCGAAGTGCCCTGAAGACGCGGAGCGGAAGGACCCCTGCCGCCAAATGCTCAAAGGAGGAGCGCTGCCGCCTAGGGCGGCAAAAACCCTGGCGCCGCTCCTGCTGCTGCCCTCCTTCACCCCTCCCTTCCCCAATCCAAAAGTACCTTAAATAGATTATCTCCAGTATAACACTCCCAGTGCTGGGACCTGTGTGTATTGCTGTTATTTGACTGAGTATTACAGTGGGGAGCCACTTGGGGAAGCTACTTTTTGACACTAAATTTACTACTTTTTTGAGCAGCTTGTTTCGGCAACTACAAGCGAGGCTGTGCATCTCAATTTAGCCTTCTGTAGAGGCTCATTCAGGAGGTGAGCATGGAAGCTGCACTTGGCAACGCTGGTTCAGAGGAATCCTCCGGTTCTCCAAAGCATCTCCCAAATATCACCATTCTCTAAGAACCGAGTGTATTTCCATATCCTTTGTGACTCCACTGTCCCCAGCCCAGAAATATGAGCAGGTTTAGGGCCTCTGCATTTTCACATGGTCTCTATTATGTTTAATCTTAATCTGTGTTTGCTGCTTAATACAATGAAAGGGACAACGCAAAGCCTGCCTTGGCATCTATTGTTGAATGCTGCCCTGAAGTAAGCATGAAGTCAATAGTGATTGTGCTGGAGGCTCAAGCTTGGCCCTAATTGTTGGTGACGGATAGCTGTGATAGTGGCAAGGGCTGCCTTCCTCCAGGTAAACTGCAGGTGTGATTCCAAAGGAAAGCAAATTTGCAAACCGTCACGCTAACATCAAAGAGGCCATTGAACGGGACCTGCTGCTAGATGAAAATGAACGGCATCATAAGGAAATCATTTAATGGACTGGTAACTTTGCTACCCAGACAGGTCCTCTTCATCCTTTTGACAGTATGACTCTAATCGCCTCTCCATTGAGCATATATATGAACTTCTTGTGAAACAGAATTAATTATAAAAGAGAAACCCGTCCTTGATTCCGTCGTGCCTACAAAGGATGTGGCAATACAGACTTCATTTTTATTGATTTTTATCTCATTTTTTTTAAAAAATGGAGTTTGGAGAGCATAAAAGAGAAGCAACTGAACTATCACGGAATGATTAAGGCAGAGTGCTCTGAGATGGCTTGCTTTGATAGCAGGTGGGTTGTGGAACACCGGTCTGCACTCCATGGATACTTGGCCCCCCGGTGAAAGTGCTGTGCACCCGTCTCTGTTGGAATGTAGGAAAAGGCTTGATAGAGAAGTCATATCATCAGCTTCAGTAGGCCAAATCCTGCTTCCTACACTCACGCAAAACTCCCACCCAAGTGGTACAGCACACTGAGTCAGGAAGAGTTTTGAGGTGAGCAAGCTGTGGACCCTATAAAATCGCTTTCAGTCTAAAAGCTGGCTTTTTGGGACTGTGAGGAACGGAGTGATCTTTACTGAATGTAAGTACGTCTGTATTATTCACAAGGCACAGTGGTAATGACCTCATCATCATCTCCATCGGCCCATGTGGGTGACTTCCTTTCTGCCCAGCTGCTCAGATGGATTGAGCTCCAGAAAAGCTGCTGGTTAGGTGGACACCTGTGCTTTGTTGGCTCCACAATGCCAAGAACATGTTTTTCCCCGGTAGTGCCTCCTGTTCAATGAAGGGCAGAAGAGAAGGAAAATCATATTGGAAGGATGGCAGAGATCACACGCTTGGTGTCAGGACTGTGAAGTTCACCTGTGCCTGATTAGAGAGTTATTGTCCGTCCAAGAACCATGAGGGCAAGAAATATTGGCCATCCACCAAATTGCATCAATATGCCACGTTCTTGTGCACCTGTCACAGAGGAAAACAAAACACAAACTGGTGTATGTTTGATTCATGCGCAGATCAGCCTGAGAGTTTTGCATGCTTTAAAGGGGCATGATCCTGAGAAGACCTTCAGCCTCCACAGCTCTTATTGAAGCCAACGGGCTGAGCACCCCTCCAGGCCTTCTATCCTCTGGGATGCAAAAGCACAAGGCGAGATTGACTGAGATGTAAGAATAGCATTTTTCAGGGGGTCAGTTTTGGTTTTTACAGGTGTTTGCAGTTACAATTTTATCCTACACATTTGCTTACTATCTAATTTTGTTTTTCCAGTATTTTGTACAGTATTAACGTAGGACCTTCCAATAGCCTATTCATTTAGGGCCAGGCTTGCCACCTTTACTCATGTAGAATAGTCAGTTACTCCATGCAGCTCCATTGAAAATAAAGGGAATCCTCGTCAATGAAGGTACACGTGTGAGTAAGGTAGGGCATTCAGAACCTGGGGTCCTTAGAATTAGTTTACTACTTCTGGATTCTGATACACGGGGACTGACAGCTATCTTTGAAGCCCACATGTTCTGCCTCCTACCAGGAGGAAATAAAAAGCATTCAAACATAGCCAGCTTGCATACATTTGATGCTGTGCTTTCCATTTTGAATACACTATATCCAACAAAGCCAGTCACAAGGGACCACTCAAGAAACCTACAAAAATAAGATGTTTAAAAGAAGTAGCCTTCTAACAAAGGTGGTGTAGAACTGTGCTCACTGCGTGGGAAGGTTCTTGGAAATGCCTTCTGAACATGAGCGGTTGCTTAATAAGAGTGATTTCTTGCAGAGGTTTTTACTGTACTTGAATTTATTAAAAATCAAGTTGCTAGAGAACATTATCAGATGAGTTACATGCTCTGAAAAGAGTTTTAAGTGTTGTTTAGCACTAACTGCTACGTGCAGAATTAGCTAAAGTAAGCAAGGAAAAACAGCAGACAAGCTACATTACTTTCCCCTTTCAGTTCCACACAACACCCTGTGTGCTAATGTAAAATACAAGAATCTTTCCATTTTGCACCATGATCTCTGCGGAGTGAAAAGCCACTTACACAGCTTGTACTAAGATGCTTTTAGTTTTGTTTTGGATGCCTAACTTGCGGGTGGTCTTTTGAATGGTTCCCTAACCTAGGATGTTTATGGTCAAACATCATATGAATGATTCATTATAAATAGCTATTAAGCATTAATAAATCATTAAATTCTATAAACATGCTACAGACATGAGCACGACGTGTTATAGATGGTTATAGGCACATTGGTAGAAGGTGTTATAGATGATTATAAGCCAGGGCTATACGTCCCCTATTGACCTGTTGTACTTTATAACAATTGATTTAACAATTTATTAAATTATGTGTTAACCCTTTATAAATGGACCCTGAATATAAAGTGTGACCACATTTAGCAGAACTAGCACTTCAGGCTCTTGTGGCTGAAGACTCCTTCATCAGCCATCAATTCCAGTCAGTTGTGTGCATTCTAATCGGCAGTGGGAATTGGGCTGCTCTGAAACTCAGGGTACATCCAGACTACCCGCCAAATCGGCGGGTAGTAATTGATCTATCAGGGATCGATATATCGCGTCTCGTCTAGATGCGATATATCGATCCCCGAACGCGCTCACCGTCGTTTCCGGAACTCCACCAGGGCGAGCGGCGGTAGTGGAGTCGACGGGGGAGCTGCGGCCGTCGATCCCGCGCCGTGAGGACCCGAGGTAAGTCGAAATAAGATACGTCGACTTCAGCTATGCTATTCCCGTAGGTGAAGTTGCATATCTTACATCGCCCCTCCTCCCCCCAGTGTAGGCCAGCCCTTAGTATCACAATCCATTTGCAGCAGCACGGGCTCTGTTGCAGGTTGCAAAAGGAACAGTGGGGTGGGAAGTGATGGCCAAGGCCTTGGTCTGGTAAATGGCAATGTCTGTTCTGCCACTGGGACTTCCCGCTGAGGAAATGAGAAAATAAAATACGAGTACATTAAATGTGCCTTCCTCCCGATCCTGTGCTCTGTTCACAGCAGCCAATTCAACAAAATCACTATTCCAAGCGAAGGATTGATTCCTGGGGGAGAGCTGCTCTGTTACCCTGAACCCTGAAGAGCTCATTACAATCAAGAGCTCCAAAACAGAAGTAGCGGGGCTTCCCTGAACAGCCCAGCAACCACTGCCAAACGCAGCCTTCATTAATGAACGCTTTTGCAGCAGAGGTCAATTCAAAGGCACTGCCTAAAATGCTAACTGTGGACTGGTGCGATTGCCCTGGAAAGGCTGAGAATCACTGTCCTGTTTTAAACCTTCATTTACCCACCTGAACATCTGATCTGAAGTGTGAACTTAGGGAACCCAAGCTGTTCTTGCCTGGCTGCAGAGCCTGCTGCGGTGTCACCCCCTTGGCATTACGGAGCGAATATTTCTGTTATAATAAATCTCTTTCACACGTTGATAAATGGCCACTGTTTGGGAATCTCGTTGAAAAAAAGGTTCTTAACTGCTTGAAAAATTGCTTCACAAACAAACTGTTACCCACCCCTCTGCCGTGCTCCTTATCACATTGCCGGGCTGTATTTGCTTACAACCGATGCTTATTCCTGGTGCAGCTCCCCTCTCGACTCTAGAGCTGGACACTGGGCACTAAGTTAAACAGCTGCATGTGTCACACAAACAGGTCAGCCCGAGTGTTTTGCATGGTATCAAAAGGCCTGATCCTGAGAAGGTGCTCAACCTCTGCAGCTATCATTGAAGCTGATGGGCTGAGCACCCCTTGGCACCCAGGTCCTTTGTCCTCTGGGATGCTAAAGTGCCAGATTGACTGAGACTTTAGAAGCACAGTTTCCTGGAGGTCAATGATATTCAGATAATGGTGCAATGCCCCAGTGCTCTCCTCCTAATCCAGTCAAATAACGTAACATTACCAATAGGGCTGTCGCTTAATCGCAGTTAACTGACGCGATTAACTCAGAAAAATTAACTGCGATTAAAAAAATTAATCGCGATTAATCGCACTGTTAAACAAGAGAATACCAATTGAAATTTATTAAATATTTGTAGATGTTTTTCTACATTTTCAAATCTATCGATTTCTATTACAACACAGAATACAAAGTGGACAGTGCTCACTTTATATTATTTTTCATTACAAATATTTGTACTGTAAAAGTAATAAAAGAAATAGTGTTTTTCAATTTACCTCATACAAGTACTGTAGAACAATCTCTATCGTGAAAGTGTAACTTACAAATGTAGATTTTGTTGTTGTTATGATGATGTTCGTCCATCGTTATCGATGAAGACCTCAACAACTCATTCTTTCGATGACCGGGCTCTGTGCGTCCGAAGATGACTGATCAGTCCGATTCGGGCGTGGAACGTCCTGTCACACATCGGGCAGACATGTAATGGCACTGTCGATGATGTACGAGCAGCTCTGGACTTGCGCAGCTCACGCTTTTTTTCAGCCTCAGCAATACGCCTTGCCTCAGAGGTATTACTGCCTGTGTGAATGAGGCTGCGCCATGCTGGACGGTTCAGTGCGAAGGTTTCCCATGTGGCGGTGTTGATCTCGAAGGACTTCAAAGAGGTCTTCAGCGTGTCCTTGAACCACTTCTTTTGTCCTCCATGGGAGCGCTTTCCCTGAATGAGTTCTCCGTAGAAGAGCTGTTTAGGAATGCGTTCGTCTGACATTCTCACGACATGTCCGGCCCACCTGGTCTGGGCTCTCATCAGCAATGTGTGAACTGACAGCAGACTGGCTGTAGTAAGGACATCAGTAACGGGCACTTTGTCCTGCCATCTGATTTTTAGAAGCTTTCGCAGACAGGAAATGTGGAAGTGATTGAGCCTTTGTGCATGACTCTGATAGACAGTCCACGTCTCGCAGGCATACAGCAGAGTTGGAAGCACCACTGCTCGGTAGACCTTCAGCTTCGTTGGTAGGCTGATCCCTCAACGTTCCCAAACGTTGGAGCGCAATCGGCCAAATGCAGAGCTGGCTTTAGCAATTCTGCAGTTTACTTCATCATCGATTGACACTGCTCGGGAAAGGGTACTGCCCAGGTACGTGAAGTGGTCCACTGTCTGAAGTCTCTGTCCATTTACAGTGATGGACAGTTCTGAGTACGGAGCGTGGGGAGCTGGCTGGTGCATAACCTCAGTCTTCTTGATGTTAATAGTGAGACCGAAGTTGTTGCATGCAGTTGAAAACTTGTCCATATTGGCTTGCATTTCTGGCTCTGTACTAGCATTCAGAGCACAATCATCGGCAAAGAGAAAGTCTCGAAGTACAGTTTCCTTCACCTTGGTGATGGCACGCAGTCGCCTCAGATTGAATAGTTTCCCATCACTCAACTGCACTCAAAAACAAAACAATGTAAAACTTTAGAGCCTACAAGTTCACTCAGTCCTACTTCTTGTTCAGCCAATCACTCAGACAAACATTTGTAGGAGATACTGCTGCCTGCTTCTTATTTACAATGTCACCTGAAAGTGAGAACAGGTGTTCGCATGGCACTTTTGTAGCCGGTGTTGCAAGGTATTTAAGTGCCAGATATGCTAAACATTCGTATGCCCCTTCATGCTTTGGCCACCATTCCAGAGGACATGCTTCCATGCTGATGATGTTCATTAAAAAAATAGTGCATTAATTAAATTTGTGACTGAACTCCTTGGAGGAGAATTGTATGTCCCCTGCTCTGTTTTACCTGCATTCTGCCATATATTTCATGTTATAGCAGTCTCGGATGATGACCCAGCACATGTTGTTTGATTTACAAACACTGTCACTGCAGATTTGACAAAATGAAAAGAAGGTACCAATGTGAGATTTCTAAAAATAGCTACAGCACTCGACCCAAGGTTTAAGAATCTGAAGTGCCGTCCAAAAGCTGAGAGGGACGAGGTGCGGAGCATGCTTTCAGAAGTCTTAGAAGAGCAACACTCAGATGCGGAAACTACAAAACCCCAACCACCAAAAAAGAAAATCAACCTTCTGCTGATGGCATCTGTCTCAGATGATGAAAATGAACATGCATCGGTCCTCTCTGCCTTGGATCATTATCGAGCAGAACCCATCATCAGCATGGATGGATATTCTCTGGAATGATGGTTGAAGCATGAAGGGACATATGAATCTTTAGAGCACCTGACATGTAAATATCTTGCGACGCCAGTTACAATAATGCCATGCGAACGCCTGTTCTCACTTTCAGGTGACATTGTAAACAAGAAGCAGGCAGCATTATCTCCTGCAAATGTAACCAAACTTGTTTGTCTGTGTGATTGGCTGAAGTAGGACTGAGTGGACTTGTAGGCTCTAAAGTTTTACATTGTTTTATTTTTGAATGCAATATTTTTTGTACATAATTCAACATTTGTAAGTTCAACTTTCATGGTAAAGAGATTGCACTACAGTACTTATATTAGGTGAATTGAAAATACTATTTATTTTGTTTTTTACAGTGCAAATATTTGTAATAAAAATAAATATAAAGTGAGCATCGTACACTTTGTATTCTGTGTTGTAATTGAAATCAATATATTTTAAAATGTAGAAAACAGCCAAAAATATTTAAATAAATGATATTCTACTATTGTTTAACAGTGTGATTAATCGTAATTAATTTTTTTAATCGCACAATTTATTGTGATGAATTTTTTTAATCGCTTGACAGCCCTAGTTACCAAATAAAGTTCAAGGTAAGAACATGAAATGTAGATACTCCTTGGCTGTTGGCAGCTTTCCTAAATGCTAAGGATTGGCTCAGGGAGGGAAGAGAAACACATCCTCAAAGAGGGATTTTCACACAGCATAAAGCATACTTGGGGAGCTTTTTTTTGGTATTTCCTTCCCTCCCCCTATTGTAATTGGTTTTGGTTGTTTTTTTTAAATGACTTTGAGTGCCCTGGTTTTGAGTGCCCAGTCTGAGGCATACTGTGAAAAATCAACCCCCTTTTAAGGCATCTCAGGTTGGATACTCAAAAGTTGAGGCAATCAAAATCACTAGTGACTTTTGGAAATCTTGGCCTTAAACTTTAGTTTTGTTCTATTTTCTCAGTAATGTCACTGATGTAACATGAGCAATGCAAAACTTTAAGATCAACAGATATGAACTCATGCAGAGTTCATCTGGTATAGGATAAATCCTGTAATCCTGTTTCACTGTAAAAACTGAATCTTTCAACAGGTGATTATAGCAACAAAAATTTACACGGGTAACAAAGCCCTGCACCAGCTATTTAGCCCTGGTTCACCTCCTGTGTCCTGTCTAAGCTCATCTGCACCCCTTTTCCAGCAGGTCCTCTGCATATTTCACACTCCAAAATATGCAGCTCTTTTGTTCTTGAGGTTGCTTCACTACTATGAACCTGGAATGAATATTTCTCAGATTGGGCTGACTGAGTTTGGAAGGAAGCAGATCCTTCCATTTGATTTCTTTTTGTTTCCTGACTACAGTAAGTTTGTACTGTTGGTTGCTAGTCCATGTGATTGTTTCCTTGGGCCCTCCTTGGAAGATGCCAAGGAGAAGGGGAGTTTTGCCATTTAATTCAATGGCAGAGCAAGAACCAACCTTTAGGCCTAGTTTCTTTTGCTATTTGTCAATGCTGAACTTCTGACTTTGGTTGTTTCTGTAGCAGCAGACCATGGCATCATCAGCATGGGGTTAGGGGGCTTCACTTCAGAATCAGGATCAGGGCACTTCTTAAAATGCAAATATCTGAATCAGTAACAGCAAATGCAGCAAAGACACATTAGCGAGGATCCTGAACCAAACCCTATACCTGAACCCCCATCTCTATCCAGGAACAGATGAGAAAATGTACTATAGGAACTATCCTGCAATGGAAGGGAGATGACTCAAATGTTCTGATTGGTCTTTTCCATTCCTACAGTGTGGTTCCATAATAGGTCAAGCCAACTGTGACATTCTCTTCAGGACACCCTGAACTTTAAGCCACTCTATTACCCCTCTGTCTCAGCAAGTGAGAGCTTTGCTGGAGACTAGACTGTGTGTCAGCTCCCCACCAGCAAACTCCTCAAGACTGCCACTTTAAATCTTGCCTTGCAGGTAACAAACACTGAACCCCAGTTCCCCAGAGATGCCTCTCGGTAGTGTCCAATGTGACTGTGACTCTCACAAATAATTAAGTTCACTGCCTCCAAAGAGACACTACAAGCAACAGCCTGTTAGATTAGATGAAGACTCACACCTCACTTTAATACACAATGCTAAAATGGTTTTGTATTAAATTAAGAATAGGTTTATTAATAAAGAACAGAGATTTACGTGATACTAAGCAAGAGAAAACGAGACAGATATGGTTACAGACAAATTAAAACTCACTTTCTAGTATCTAAATCTAAACAGATTACAATCTTAGTCTCAGGCAATTTCTCATCTATAGTCAGTTCCCAGAGATTTCAGCCGGGGTGGTTGAAGAATCCACCATTCACAGATTCCAAGAGCTCTGGCCTCTTTTGTCTCTTAAGTGATGGGGATAACTAAAATGTCCTTTTGCTCCCCTTTATATTACCCAAAGACCACTGTCTCTGCCTCAAGAGCCAGGAAGGATTCCTGGGGCGCAGAATCTGCCCCCTGGTGTGCTCACTAAACTGCCACTTGTTAATTTGATGGCTTTGTTTACCTTATATGTAAATGTACTTTCATTGTCCTCTGCCTGTAATCAAGGCAGTCAGAGAGGTGAATTCAACATGCCTTTGTCAAGGGCAGACTGGATTTATGCACTGTCTCTTAAACACATTTTAAGAACATATTTGCAGCACACCATTATAACTCTTTGTACACAGCTTGTACATACACCACACAATGCTATTCATGACCAGCATGCTGCCAGTTTTTATACAATAATATTGTACAATAATATTATATACAATCAGTCAATATGATTGCTTTGGGGTTAAGATCTTCTGCTTTTCCCATGGAGAGTCTAAACCAGGGGTCCCCAATGCGGTGCCTGCAGGCACCATGGCACCTGCCGGGGCGTCTAAGTGTGCCCTCGTACTGGCTTCGGACGAGCATCCGCCGAAATGCTGCCGACAAGCAGCGACGCCTCTGGATGACGCTGCTTGTCGGCGGCATTTCGGCAGTGACGCCTATTGACATTGCCGCTTGTCGGCGGCATTTTGGCGGATGCTTGTCCGCCGCCACGGTCCTCCGTGGCTCGTCGTCTGGTTCCCGCCAGACAAAAAAGGTTGGGGACCACTGGTCTAAACTCTGATTGTCACTCCATCTGTAAGAAAAATTCAGGCCTTGCATGTTTCTTTGGAATACATCTTCTGAGGTATTGCTTTTAGTTTATTCCAATGTGAAAATCATGCTTTTAGGGAAAAAAGTACATTTAATGGTAAATGTTGCCCTCAGATGTACCAGTGCAACACCCATTGCCTGAGATGAGCTGCAAACACAGGCATCTGGAGGCAGAAATTGGCTCTCACTTCTGGGAACCCATTGATACTATGGTAATCTCTGGTTTATTTTTGGGAGAAAATAACTGGGGCAGTTTTATACCGCTACAAGAGTCATTCATGCGCATGATTTAAATCAAGCTGTTCTGCTGACAAGCTGAAACCTACTAGGAAATGGGTTTTACTTATCCGTTAAGTGGATATATTTTTGGGGGGGAATAGTGAAATGAAGGAAACTGACAGGAGCATCAGTTCTGATGATGACACAGGCAGACAGACATAATCAAATATCAGCTCCATAGGATTGCAAGACCAAACAATCCTATATAAATATATTCTGCTTTCTGAATAAAAGTGATTGTTCCAGTATCTCTCTCTAGATGCTTTGGTAGACGTCTCCTCCTTCTATTTTTTCCTATGATTTTCGAATTTTATGTGTGACAGTTTCCCCCCTCTCCCTCTTATAATCACAGCATGAATGAAAGGCATCAAGCCATGGTTTCAGAGAGCAAGGCATGGTTATTTTGTTTAGGAAATGGACCGGGATTCAGGAGCCCTGTTTATGGCTCTGCCACAAACTTCATGTGACCTTGGGCTAGTCACTTAAGCTTTTTGTGCCTTAGTCCCTCAAATGGGGATAAAAATACATCCTTTCTCCTGCTGTTCATCTGAAATGTAAGCTCTTCAAGGCAGGTACTGTGTGACAGAGTGAGATGTCTATATCAAACTGTGAACTCTGTTTTGTATGAGGAACTCCATTTTTGTATTACGTGCTGATCATATGTCTAAAACTTGCCCAAATCAGCTTATTAAACTCCATTCCAGACAGACGCCCTGCCCAGGAAAAGAGTTTAATACCTTGTTGACGGAATATCCCGGAAAAGGCATCAAGATGACAATCTGGTGCTATTGACTCAGATTGTCTGTCAACAACCATACCAACCCCATGGAACAATGGACTTTCTACCCAGGAGCCCACAGTGGGGAAGGGACAAACATACCAAGTCAAGCATAGGAAAAAAAGGGAAGAGACTCTTTTTAAAAAGGGGCTCTGCTCTGTGCAGGGTGCGACTATTGCCACACGTAAGAAGGACTTGCAGACGGGGAGGGGGCATCTCAGGGCTTTTGTTATTTTGCAAAGATATGTCACCCTCAAGTGCTTTTAAGAATGAAGTGACTGTGGTTAAGAAATTCCTTTGCTAAGCCTGTGTTTCTTGCTTCCTGCCATGTTCTTCATGAAAGGGTTAATCTAGATGTCTCCAGTGCCAACAGCCTAGGTGGAGTTCTGGGGGAGCATGTGTAAGCGATTCATGGACTCAGGGGGCTCAGACACTGATTTCGGGGATCAGGATTGCTGAGCCTTGTCTTCCAAAGGAAGAGCTCAGACTAGAGGTGTGGTGATGACGCAGGAAAGGAAATAGAACACCAGGTCTGTGGTAGCTAGAGAGCTTCACAAGCTTCCTGCAAAAAGCCTCCCAGGAAAAACTTTTCCTGGGGTTTTTATTCTTCTCCTTACTTTGTTTACAACTCTTCTTAGTGGTTACATTTTTGCCCATTCAGAAGGCAGGCGGGATACATGCACACAAGATAACGAACCCATCTCTTAAGCGCGTGAACACCAGCTGCAAGGGTGATGTCATCTTGCCAATAAGTTTTCCAAACATAGGCGCTAGAACAAGGTCACTCCTGCCTCATTGCCAAGGGAACAGTTTGCTGTTTTCCTGGGCTTATGATTAGGGAGCAACACATTCCTACATCCCCCCCTATTTTATTTTATATGCGGTGTTTAGACAAAGCACCTTCGCAGGGTAGCATACACAATGCCACTAGATTGGGTAAGCATTAAACAAAACAGCAAAGTAAAGCACCAAAAATCAAGACTAAGACCCCATACTATAAAAGGGTTTTTATCCACTCTAAGGGTGGCTATAACTAGATATAATCCCACCAAGGAGGAAAAACGTCCTGGCGGATGGCTTAAGCATAACATTTCAGCATATCAATCTGCTATTACATGCGATTACTATTATCAGTAAGCTTAAAACAACACATTTCTTTCACTGTCTCACACCCCAGATGTTGCTGGGTGGTTTACAGACAGGAACAAGGCAGGTACTTAACAGACCTTGCATGTCCGGGGCAACGGCCAGGCAGAAATCATATTGATTTAATACTTGTGCCAGGCAAACCCAGATGTCTTGTAATGTGGTGTCATTAACATACACACAGCTGTCATTAGCTTGAAAAAGTAAGTGTCCTGTCAGGTGTAATCCCAGGAGCACTGACTAAAATCGACTGGGCATACCAGATAGTCTAATTTCCCAGATGTCTTGGTGAATTACCCAATCCCACATGCATCCTCCCCATGGACCCGGCAGGATTTGGTATGTGGGAGCCCACACCCCCTTTACCGGTCCATATGCTTGGAAGGAGCACTAAAAACGTCTGCACTTCCACCCAGAAAGTCTTCAAGTATGTCTCCATGGCCACAGATCAGATGGTACTCCTGATGTGTCTGTAAGGGCAGTGGGCCAAGCCTGAACATGCTAGATCCCACTGCAATGCCTTCCCAGCCTCAGTGATATTCAATACCATCTCTGTCAGCAACTTCTGGGTCATTGTCTGTATTTGGATGTGTTACAGGGGTAATAGTGTAATGGATAAGATGGCAGGGGCAATGGCAACAAGGTGCCTTTGGTACTTATCATTTAAAATCCAATTAGGGAGGGCAATACATGCTGAGGGACTTATCCAAAACACAGGGCGCAGCCTGTAGAATAAACCCCAAAATCCAATCAATACCACATTCCCAAGCATGGGTCCCACAAGTTTCTTTTTTTCCAGGTTATAATTCTTTGTTTCTTCACCAGGGTCAGTTCTTAATGTCTTTTGTAGTCAGGAATTCCTGGACTTTGTGGTTTCAATGAAGCAAATGTTCCTTCTTCTCTTTTCCTGAAACAGTCATGGTTCAGCATCATACAGGGGAGAGGTTACTAGCACATCACCCTGTAGTGGTTTTGTGTCTTCTAGAAAAATTCAAAGCAACAGTAGGTCTGTCAGTGGACAAGGGAGAGGTTACTAGCACTTCACCTTGTCTTTTTTTCCTTTTTCCTGCTGTCCAGACGGCACAGCAGAACTAGAAGGAGAAATAGGCTTATCATCAGTCAGAAAGTCCTCCCGAGGTGGAGGGGTCTTTTTGCAGTGAAAAGCATGGGTCCAGGCAGTCAGTCCTTGGCACTTCACAGCAGTGTTGGTGGCTAACAGGACTTGGAAAGGGCCTTTCCAGCATGGAGCCAAAAGCAGTCTTTCATTGATGGACTTTACATAGACTCAGTCTCCTGGTTTTAATTAATGGCAGGGGTGCTAGGATCTTTGGATAGCACTTCTTTTATCTGTGAGAAAAAAACCTAACACATTTAATTAATGCCTGGCAGTGTTTTGCAGATTTCATTGTTGCTCGGGCACATTCAAGCCCCCCCCCCCTTGTCTTGGGGGTCAGCCAAGTTTTGGCTGTGACCTTGGATGAGCCTGCAAGCTGTATTTTCCTCTCAGTTAACTCATTCTGTGCTTTTTCCTCTTCTCCCTTTCTCGGCTTCTTTTAACCTACAAAGGAAACTTCCACTCTTCACTCATACACCTTTTCCCAACAATGAACGCATACACAGTGCCATTATACAATACATTAGTCTTATTATTCAATGTATGCCATATACACTCTTCCAGTAAAATAACTTTATTACAGAGCTTTGGAGCAACAAACCAGGACAAGCACACCCACTTTTGAGGCGTTCACTCGGTACAACCTGAGGTGTCTAATTGCTTTCCTCCCTCCCCAGCCCTCTGGCTAAAAATCTGAGGTAGCCAGAAGGATCCCATGGGAAAGATGGGGAGTGGGTTAACCTTCCATGTCCTTGTTTCCAAAGACTGTTGGTATGCAATTCTTAACAACAATTTTTGCCATAAAACACAAAAATAATCCCTATTGTGCCAGTAAATGCATTGAATGCTGTTCAGCTGGCATCCGTTTTCTCTGATGATCTGAAAAACAAAAGAACAGAGGTCTACCCCTTCTGGGCAGTCAGTCATTGCTTAAAATGTTTCCTTGTATTTGTTTCATAGGCAGCCCAGGTTTCAGTGGCTTCTACCTTATTAGTTAGAAAATTGCATTAATACAAATGCTTTCTGGCTTGCTTCCAGATCCAAAGCTATCCACAGCTTAAAGATTCTTACTTAAAAGGGACACAATTGACTTTCCCAGTCTTTTGATTGCCTTTTACTTCTAACTCCAGCTTTCAAACACGGGGGTAATAAAGGGGCTAGTGGACTCCTCCACATGCCCTGCCCGTAGCTGGTCATTAACCAAGTGCTGGAGAACCTCCAGCTTTTCCAGAGGAAGCGGCCACTGCGCAACCCATACGGGCTCATCAGTGAGCCAACGGAGGGGGAGGGCCGTACGCCTAATCATCAATATGGATGGTGGCAGTTAAAGCAGTTCCCCTGAGGTTTCTGCCCCTTGTGCAGGGCAGCTGCCAGCAGGGCCATCTGATGGGTTTGAGTGCCCACATCAGCACACGCCTGCAGCAACTCTGCCAGGGTCGAAGGACTTAGAGGACTCGCCCGCAGCGGGGACCCTGCGAAACGCGCGACGGGCACACTGGCCAATGATGGGAAAAGCTACCTGGGGCATGCCCACCGCCTGCTCGGGGATGCTTGAAAACTGCCCTGTGCCATATAACTGCTCAGCAAGATAAGCCCCCCCACCTTGTGCTGCTGCCGCAAGCGCCTCTCGCTGGTACTCGCTGTCCCACACAATGTATTGCGCGGGAGACAGCACCATGCGACACATGTCTTTCCAATCTTGGGGGACCAAGTGATAACCGTTTGACACACCTTTCAAGATCCTCCGGAGCTCGTGCAGAACCGAGTAGGGGAGAGCCTCCCAGTCCACGGTCTGCCCCCCATTTCCATTATCCCGCCGAGAGACGGGGAACGCCTCGAACCCACGGCTGGATTCCTCGCCGGTCAAGAGACCGGCCTCGCGCGCTGGCTGCACCGCCGCGGCGTCAGCGCCCCCCCGCCTGACCGGTGGGCAGGGGGGCGCCGCCACGGGCGGCGGCGCAGGGAGGGTCAGCTGCGGGTTGGAGGGGGGTGGCCCATCACCTGGGGGCAAAAGGGGGACCGGCTTGGGGCTGTCGGGGCCGACCCCCCTCCAGCACCTCCTTACAACGCTGCCAGAGCAGCAGGTGCTGAACTGGGGCACGGGGTTCACTATACAAGGTGATCCCAATCCGTATCCAATCAAAAAGCTGTAAAGACCCGCAGTCAGGATACCAGGGGCACTGGCGATCTATTTCCCTTAGAAGGTCCTCAATATGAGCGACCGAGACAACGACACATGATCGCTGCCTTATAATCTTTTGTAACTCTCTTGCGTGCTCCTTCTGGGCACTGGAAAGTCCCCCGCCCATACTCACGAATAAGGGGCGGCAAACGGCCGCGGGGTGCTCTCGGCATATCCAGCTGGTGAGTAGAGGGGTATCACGTCGGGGTCACCAGCTGTGGTGACGACGCAGGAAAGGAAATAGAACACCAGGTTTGTGGTAGCTATAGAGCTTCACAAGCTTCCTGCAAAAAGCCTCCCAGGAAAAACTTTTCCTGGGGTTTTTATTCTTCTCCTTACTTTGTTTACAACTCTTCTTAGTGGTTACATTTTTGCCCATTCAGAAGGCAGGTGGGATACATGCACACAAGATAACGAACCCATCTCTTAAGCGCGTGAACACCAGCTGCAAGGGTGATGTCATCTTGCCAATAAGTTTTCCAAACATAGGCGCTAGAACAAGGTCACTCCTGCCTCATTGCCAAGGGAACAGTTTGCCGTTTTCCTGGGCTTATGATTAGGGAGCAACACATTCCTACATAGAGGTCGGAGCCTAGGATTGTGCCCTGGCATCTCAGAGCTAAAAGCAGTGACTATACTCTACCCAGACCCAGTTGGCTTAAAAACACATGGGATCCACCAGTTGGGTCTGTAGTTGAAAGAGAGAGCCTGAAGCATGGGCCTGGTGCAAGACTTGAGGCCTGAACCAAAGTCCGCAAATGTTACGCTAGGAGCAACAGTCAGGCCCTGTCAAAAGCAGATGCCAGTGTCCAGTACACAAACTCGGCACCGATATTGCTAGCATTGTTAAAACACACTGAATATGTAAACACATTCCAGCAGGCCAGCGTAAGAACACCACAACCTAGCACACGATAAAATGGTTTGACAAAAGTGAGAAATATTTTGTCTGAAATAGCAGGAGTGAAAGTACAATGACAGGTGGTGAATAGGAATGTTTTGTCTGAAATATCAAGAGGAAAGTACAAGGGGAGGTGACAAACATGTCATGAAACATGTAAGATGATACGTACGTTGTTCAACCCATATTGTTTGTCTCAGTCTATAAATGTTGGGATACCTCACCTTAACCCTTTGTCCAACCTAGGGCACAGTGGAAAGTCCTGCCACTGACTAAGCTGTGTCTATTGTCACGGGCATACATGTGCTAGTGTAACTGTAGACATTGATCCAGGGAGTTAGGACCGTGCTTCATTGGCAATCAACCTGACCGAGTGCCTTTGCACCTTAACGGATCCTGAGGTCATTGGGCAGTTTGCTCGAGGTCTGCTCTGCCAACAATCTGCGCAGAGCTGGGACAGAACACAGGGAGAACACACATATGCAGCCGAATATCTGACAACAGTGCCCACTCGCAACTGACTGGTGATCGTCCAGAATGGATTACTGGGTCAGATTGTGACACTGTATAAACACATAGCAAGAGACCGTGTTTACCACAATGGAGTCCTGATCTATATCAAGACCTCTTGGCAGGTCTATGAAAGAAATAATACATAAAAATAATAAGTCTGAGAGGGTAGCTAGCTGAATGAAACAAGCTGGAGTGAGTTAACCTGGCGGTGATCGGAGAACCACCATGTCTGCTGATTTTTGCAAAATGTGCCCATTTCACTGTTGTTCTGCCCTCCCACCTACTCATCTGTCTGTTGCATCTTGTGATAATCCTAGACTGTGAACTGACTGGTGCAGGGACTGTCTTTGTTTTACTCGTTTGTATAGTGCTCAGCCCTTGATGCTTGACTGGAGCCTCTAGGCACTGCATTAGAAACAACAAAAGTAGGATGGCCAGGTATCTTGAGAATATTCAGGATGAAACTCTCAATACAATATCTATCTTATTCAAAATATTATGGTCACCTTATGTATTGGTTCCTCTTTCCTGGCCAGCAAGAAACAATCTGATAAAGAAACATACAAAACTGCGTGCTATTACTCTATGACTTTCAGAGATTTCATTTTACACTACTTACTGAGTCATATGGCCAAACACTTATGAGAGCAGACCCAGTGAAGTCAGAGAGGATGGCAAACAAGATTTGGCTCATATTACGCAACACATTCCCCCCAGTGATTCACAAAGATTTAATTAAATCCCAACTGTCAGATGGTTCAGATGGAAGTCAAAGTGGAAGGAGAGTGAAAAAGGAGGTCAGGCCAATTTTATTAACAGCTGGCAGCGGTAATACTGTCTCATCAAGATTTCACTAGCTATGAAGCATTGGGACTGTTCTGTGTGTGGACAAGAGACCTCCAAAGAAGCCAGAGATGTAAAGGAGGTGATATTGGTGTGTCAGTAGGTGATGTGCTTAATTTTGGGGCAGTATTCCTTGAACCTGTTCTCCAGACTACTTTTAGGAAGGAAGATGTTGCTCTTCAGATAAGTTCCTGACCATTTAGTCATTGAATTCCTGTGGCACTTTTTGCAAAACTAGACTAACCCCAGTGCCTCTGGACCTGCCCCGCTTAGTGTCTATTTTGTATAGATACATTATGCTGACTAAAATTGCTCCTGTAGTTTAAACTGGATACAGTATTCTTCCCTTCCTGTCTGAAACTCTTGGGCTTTGCTAAAGAATTGTCATGTTTTACTCCAGAGGTGGCTCATTTTCTTGGTGATTTCTGTATATGTAGATGTTTGTGATTCACTTTGAGATGAAAGGTTTTAAAAGTGAGAGATTATAAATGCAAATACAGTGCTTCCTCCTTAAAAGTCTTTTAGTTCGGAGACTACAGGAATGAATATAAGCCTTCACTTTGATTCCAAGTGCATTGAAATTTGCTATAAGCACCATCAATATGATGCAGAAATAGGGACATTGCAAATACAAATTTATAGTTTATGAAGAAAACTGGGATGACCCAATTCTGTGATGGTCCAAGTGCCCCCTTGTAATCTCACCATAGAACAGAATGGCAGTGATCACTGTGGGTTTTTTCCTCACTTTCTTTTAAATAAACAAAAGAAGTTCAACAGACTTATTAACGGTGCTATAAATCTTGTCACAAATCAGTGTGAAATTTAAAGTCAGGGCTGAATTTGGCCCACATTTTGCCCTTATTTACAGCTGTACAGCCTGAATGACATCAATCAGATTGTATCGGTGTAAACCAATGGGCACGGCTTGGTTTTGTGGGACTGATTCTCCTCCCGTTTACACTATTGTAAATCAGGAGTAACTCCACTTTCACCAGTTTCAAAAAGTGTCAATGAGCTCAAAATCAGACCCTGCCTTTAAAGTTGAAGGTTGCAGTGCTGGTGGCACTTACACCAGTCTTACACCTCCGTAATCTTGTTAATTTCAACAGACTTACTCCTGATTTACCCCAGGTATTAGAGATGGCAGAATCAATCCTGAATTTCTATGCTAAAATTCAGGATTGATTTCTTTGTATTCAACAAGAATGAAAAAGAATCACATTTTGCTATAAAATGTAAATATATGTTGTTACCCTGTTAATTTCAACGGGATGCCAAATTCTCGTGGCCCTATTCTGTCCTTCAGGCAAAATTATTCCCCAAAGGCATTTTGACTAAATAGGGAGTCGCTGACGTCCGTATTTGACCCTACATGCAGATGTTTAAACACAGGGCCCAATTTTGATAACCTTGAATAGTACTTGAGAAGCTTGTACTCAGCTGCTGTAAATTGTCAGAGCTGTGATCATTTACACACGTTCAGGATCTACCCTGTAGTCCTCAAATAATCCCATGGAAGTCAATGAGACTATTTATGTGAGTAGCAGCTCACTAATGTAAGTCAATGGTTGGCAGTCGAGCCTTACAATGGCCAAACTGGTCGTGTCCAGTTCTGATTTCTATGCACCCGCCATAGCAATGAAAATGTCGGGGTTCCTTTAAGCACTCATATAATAAGGGTTAAGGGCACTGACAACAAGGAAATTATTATCTGTGCTTTGAGGAACCGTGGCATTTTTTGCAGCTGCAGCTCCAAGCAAGTGTTTAGTAAGTGGGAGTCACTGCAGAGCAAGTCCCTTTATCCATCTCATTACCCCAATAATTAAACTGTCAGCCGGGGATGTCAGGCCTTTAGAAAAAAAAAAAAAGGCAAGCAGACTCAAACAGTGGTAAAAGAATTGTGACTAGTCCCACTGCTAAGCCTATAATTTTTTTTATCTTAATCATTATGTTTGCTTAAGGCATTGCTCAGAACATGCATTTTAAAATGTTTTTAAATACTTTTTGCATGTTTTAAAATAACAAGAAGTGATTTAACCACTATCCATTGTTCCTATGACTCCAAGAAACAATTATCTTGAGAATCATCTTTTTTTCTTAAGCCTTATTTCTAAAACTAGTGCAAACGGTGTTTTCTAGCATCTGCAGGCACCTTTTCCTCAGAAAGCCGGGTTTAGCTGAAGCTCTGTTTGTCCTGAGTTTTACTGTAGGTGAGATTGATCTGATTTAGTTAAGTATCAGAGGGTTAGCTGTGTTAGTCTGAATCTGTAAAAAGCAACAGAGGGTCCTGTAGCACCTTTAAGACTAACAGAAGTATTGGGAGCATAAGCTTTTGTGGGTAAGAACCTCACTTCTTCAGATGCAAGTAATGGAAATTTCCAGAGGCAGGTATAAATCAGTATGGAGATAACGAGGTTAGTTCAATCAGGGAGGGTGAGGTGCTCTGCTAGCAGTTGAGGTGTGAACACCAAGGGAGGAGAAACTGCTTCTGTAGTTGGATAGCCATTCACAGTCTTTGTTTAATCCTGATCTGATGGTGTCAAATTTGCAAATGAACTATTTTGCCTCCCTGGCCACACAATAGCAGATGTAAAGGTAGCCATCTTACAGCAAAAAAACTTCAGGACCAGACTCCAAAGAGAAACTGCTGAGCTCCAGTTCATTTGCAAATTTGACACCATCAGATCAGCATTAAACAAAGACTGTGAATGGCTATCCAATTACAGAAGCAGTTTCTCCTCCCTTGGTGTTCACACCTCAACTGCTAGCAGAGCACCTCACCCTCCCTGATTGAACTAACCTCGTTATCTCCATACTGATTTATACCTGCCTCTGGAAATTTCCATTACTTGCATCTGAAGAAGTGAGGTTCTTACCCACGAAAGCTTATGCTCCCAATACTTCTGTTAGTCTTAAAGGTGTCACAGGACCCTCTGATTTAGTTAGATCTTTGTGTTGGAGAAAAACAGAGTTCTTAGGCTTCCACATTTGTCACATTGAGGGAGGAGGGGTGATAAAGTCTAACCTCATTGTGGGAAGGAGTGAATTGTTATCTGGTGTGGAACTTCCTGGTGTTTTGTTCTGAATCTCTTTAGGAGTCTTGGGTTCTTCCCATTTTATTCTGCTTTAACCTCCCCTCCACTAGGGATCACTTTGTGATTAAGGCAATGGAATATATCACCTTCATCCATGGTATAACTCCTAGGGGATTTAATACATTTACATGAGGGAGGAATTGAATTTTCCCATTAAATCTAATCTGAAAGGCTCTGTTTATCCATGTGCCAGGTACAGCAATAGTAGCAGTAGTGCATTCATTCCCAATACACTGTCCTGCTCTGGTCTAGAGGGACCATGTCTTGACGGGAGAGCATAAGCCCAGCTCCGTGGCCCTTTCAGTTTTTGCAGTCCCTGCCAAGAATGCCAGTTGCTGTCACTTGTGATTGTGACTTCGGACATATGAACAGTTGTCTGTTAGAAACAAACTAAAGCACCAAGTCATTCCACACAAGGAAGAAGACAACGATTTCCACAGGTAAATATATATCAGTATTTCCTTGTGTAGACAATAACTGTAGGGACCACAGATACTGTGCTGTGGTCCCTGTTGCAAAATGTTGATTTTTTTTTTTTAATGGCAACCAATTGTGGTGGCAGTCAGATTGCAATAACATTTATCCTCTTCTGACTTGGACCAGACTGGAACAAGTGCAAGGCGTAGTATCCCATTACCAATTTAATTTTCTGAGCAACAGAATGGCAAGTTCCACTTTATATTATAACTTTAACTACAGTATAGATTTTTAAATAAGCCTCGAGCTTCCTATTAGCATGATCTGTCTGCTCTTTTGGTGCTCTCTCTTATCCTGTTTTGATCGACCCGTGAATGGGGATCCTGTATTATTCATTGTACACTAAATTAAGCTTTTAGTGCTAAAGGCTTTCAAGTGTAGCATTCCTTCCGTGGAACTCATTACCTGTGTCAATACACAAAGCAGAAGGGCTTAATAGATTTAAAACGTCTACTATAAACCCATTTTCCCATCTGTTATTAAGACCAGTGAGCATTTGTTATGTTGATAATATTCTTATTGTGCTGATGTTAATTTCATTATTCAATGAGTGCACTGTTGAGTTCAAAAGTGCCTTTGTATCAGTTTGAACTTCAATTAGTCTTGAGGTTTTCTGGAAAAGATTGGGTGAATGAGAGTTAATTTGGCTGGGCCTGGCTTTTTATTCTTTTGAACATTAAGATGATGGTCTCAATTCCACTAGTGTATTGAGAGACAGAGGCATCAGACTGTAACAAAGTGCAAAGACGGTAGAAATCTTTATTTAAAAACAGAACCAACCTGATTTCAGGAAGTTCTGCTGCCCGTGTTATGCAGGAACACAGACTAGATGATCATAGTGGTCCCTTCTGGTCTTAGAATCGATGAAATTTATGCTTTGCACAAGCAGAAAGAGAAATTGCATCAAAACTGTCTATTACCAAGAATTGTATCTAGCACCATGGGGAAAAAATGGTGCTGCTTCCAAGCTCTGCCCACAAAATAAGCCCCAGCCACGAGTGGCCAAAATGAAACACTGTTGCAGTAGATTGTGGGTATGTTCAAAGGCTGATCTTAGGTTGCTTTGTTTCACTGGGCTCCTTGAGCTTGGTTTCCCTTCATTAAGGCTTGAATATGCTCATTGGCTCTGTTAGGCTCCTTGGGCTCAGCTCCTCCTTGACAGTAGCGAACAGAAAAAAAAAATGGTGGCCTCTCCTAAATGCCAACCCCTTGGGGCAACTGAATAAGCTGTCACCCACCGAAAATTGTGCAGATCTGTGACCCTCCTTCTCCTTTTTTAGGGGAGGGATGACATCATTTAAATGCCAGCTTTGTGATCTATCTTCACTTGGCATCCGAGTTCATACCTCACTGAGATGAACGGAGCAGGTCTCTATTGCTCCAGGCTCTCTGCAGACTCAGACGTCTCTGCACTGGGTGCACTCTGTTCACGTTCTTGAGGTTGTCTTTGTAACTAGACCAGCTAGAGACTACTTGGGGGCTTGGGTTAGTTTGTTTTTAAATGAAAGCTGAGATTCTGAAGAACAGGTGGCTTTTGGACGGTGGGTGCTCCCGGCTGTTTCAGAGCCCTAGTGTTTACTGGTTAGAACAGGGAACTGAGAAGCTCAACAACTGGGTTTTACTCCCAGCTCTCCTAGTGCATTGCTTAAGGGGTGGGCGCCCGCTTCACTAATACGCGTCACCCTTTTGCAGGGCCGGCTCCAGGCACCAGCTCAGCAAGCAGGCGCTTGGGGCGGCCAAGGGGAAGGGGCGGCACGTCGGGCTCTTCGGCAGCGGGTCCCTCGGTCCCTCTCGGAGGGAAGGACCTGCCACCAAATTGCCGCCGAAGAAGAAAGCGGCGCGGTGGAGCTGCCGCTGATCGCGATCACGGCTTTTTTTTTTTCCCCCCCACTTGGGGCGGCAAAAACCCTGGAGCCGGCCCTGCCCTTTTGGCCAGCCTCAGAACTGTGACCAAGAGCTCGGATGGTTGGTCTGGCTCAGCTGTCTTTGGTGTACGACCCAGGGATACGCGGGCAAAGGTGGCTGCTCTCTGGCACTTTTGAGGCTCCCAGACTCTGGGCTCAGAATACTATGCCTGGTCACCTGTGGTCACAAAGGTCATTCCAGCAGACAAGAATAGCTGGAGCTCAGAGACATCCTGGCCCACCTACTTCCCCTGGCCATATTGCTTACTTTATGGGCTCCCAAGGGATGCTGATGGAGAGCTGATGCTGTGCCTCTGTGCCACCCAGGGATTCCCCTTAAACAAGGGGAATCTCCTGATGGGCAGATCTGCTGGGTTCCTGGCCCCTTCACACCAGAGGAGCAGCACAAAGTGGCCATAGAGGACCAGAGACTTGGACCCAAAGTCTGAATGGACAAGGAGACTAAACAGCTCCCATCCTTTGAGCTCCTTTAGGTCAGGGATGACTGTAGGAGAAGCTTGCACTGACGTTGCCTGTGCTGTACCTGTCTTGTGGCTAAAGAACACTATTTTCCAGGATACACCCCACCCTGACCCGGCACCTTTGCTTCCCCCCACTAACTCCCAGTTAACTGATCTCTGTTGCTTTGCTGCTGCTCCTGCTGCACTTATATGAGGAAACCATTGTTGATTTTGGGGAGGGGGAGGAGTGGGTCTTTCTACAGAGGCCCCTTTAAGACCACATTTTACAAAGTTACCTGCCTGCGACAGATGCTTACACTAGTGTGAGAGAAGAGTCCCTGGAGTAACATGGCTGTCAAATCAGTCTGAGGAAGCATCTGGCCCTGACGCTTCCCAGATGTTCCAAGTTGGATTAACAAGTGGCCCATGAAACATTTAAATAGTTAAAACAAGAATCATCTTCCTTTTTTCAGACAAAAAGAAGAGAGGGGGGAGAAACCATTGCCGGGGCGGGGGGAACACTTGACTGTATTCTTCTCTGGAGTCTGTAGCCAGGAGTCGCAAACGCCAACAGAGGAGCTAACACAGGAGCTGGGTGTATTGTATTCCTCTGGAGTGGGGAATGTAGCTCGTGCCTTCTGGCTGCTAGATTATCTTGAGCAGAGGAAGGAAATAAAGAGACTGGACCCAAAGATAATGGTGAATTTGGCTCTGCTGCTACAGAACAGCTCCATCCGATCCCTTTCTCCCCTCCCTCCCCCCTTTCTCTCTAAAGGTGAAAACAAAACAAAAATCAGTGAGCCAGGAGTAGTCTCGCTCTGCAACATCTTCCCAGCTGCCTTTGTCTGCTTGCTAAAAATAGAAGCCTATTTATAGCTCTGTGCAGAGCAGGGAGAGTTTGCTGTGGGTGACAACGTGATGTGGATTTCACAGTCCATCAGTTTGGATTTGGAGTTTTACAGTCCCTTTTGGATTAATTGAGAACTTGCATAGGGTTTCAGGAGGTTACGGGCACCGTAAATGGGGCATTTGGAGGCATGGTTGAATGTTTAGCAGGTACTCAAGAGTCAGGTCCGCTGGGGAGAAGTCACAGCACTTTCAGATCAGTCACATCCTGCTCAGGCTTCAGAGAAAACCTAGCTCCCACTGCACATGATTGGAGGTTTAACTTCCATTATGTCTAGGTTCTCATATGGCCCCTATCACTGCCATGGCTGAGAGCGTCCCATTAATTATAATGATTTCTGATTTGTATTACAGTAACAGTTAGGAGCCCTGCCCAAGATCAGGGTCTCATTAGGCCAGGCCCTGCACAAACACAGTGAGAGACAATCCCCGCCCCAAAGCGCTTACAGTCCAATCAAACAAAGGGTGGGAGGGGAGACAGAGCGGTGAAGTGACTTGCCCAAGGGCACACAGCAGTTCATTGGCAGAGCTGGAATTAGAACTCCTTAGTCTCAGTCCAGTACCCTATTCATTAAACAAATTCTTAATGAATGTATGCTTCCCACACCCCAGTGCAGTAGGTGATACTATTAACTCCTTTTTACAGATGCAGAACTGAGGCACAGAGGGACTTGCTTAGAATCACGCAGAGGGTCTGTGGTAGAGATAGAAATTGAGCCCAGATCTCCTGATCCTTAGCCACAAGACCATCTATCCTCTCATTAGTATAGTCACACCCCCACTAAATTATACGATCTTATTTGCATATTAACTACTAGGCTGGTAACACAGGGGCTGAGTCTACTCATGTACACTGGTGTAAACCAGGAGTGGTGCCCCAGGGAATTATGGAGTTACAATGGTGCAAGGAGAGAATCAGGCCCACAATACCTGTCCCTACACATATGGGATACAATTAAAAGGTATAGAAAATATTCAGGAGGGATTTTCAGGGGTTCCTAATTGTTCCTGATCTGTGTAATCATTGTCTGTAGCCAGTGCTGGGCTGAGGCTTGTATGTTTCCAGTAGCACCGACTCTCCTGTGGCAAGCTCAGTTCCCCAGGCTTAGTTTCACCATTTGCCTCTCTCTGAACATATTCTCAGTGAAATGCTGTCAGCTGAATGTGCCTGCCCCGTAGCTAACCTTTCTCTGTTGCTATTTCCATTGTAAGTCCCAGGCCTCAAGGGGTTAGAATGCACTCCTAGAAATTCTCAGCAGGCTGAAACACAGACTTCAGCTGTGAACCCAGGCGTGAGGTATATTGTCCCACACATGGATTTGATAGCTCTTTTTATCCAGCTAGTACAGGGTGTGTGGCTCATTGCAATGAAACTAGGACTGAGCATCAGTATTGCCGGGTTCTATTCCGAACTGGGCCACTGATTCGCTGTGTGACTTTGGGCACATTTGTTAGGAAAAAATGATCAAACATGGGTGTCAAAAACTAGCTACTTCTATCCCTTGAAATTGAGGGTGATTGCCAGGGGCTAGGCCTCTAATTTAGGTGCCTAAATGTGGATTAAGGTTTCTAATTTTAGACATCCAGGTTTGAAAAGTTGGGCCTTAATTTCTGTGTCTCAGGTTTTCCCTCTATCAAACAGGTGTAATATTATCTACCTGTGTCATCAGGGTGTTGTGAGGCTTAAGAATCTCAGATGGAAAGGGTCTCTGCACTGCCCTGTAAGTGCAAAGCATGAATTCATGTAGGCGTTACTGCCAAATGTACTTCCCCCCGCTCCCCCGAGGCTTTAAATGAAGGGCAGCTTTGCTTACATTTAACTGTGGTAGAGTGGCTGCTACTACAAATTTCATGTTAGCAGTGCAACTACTAAGGGCCTGATCCCTGTGAGACACGAGCAACCTCAGCTCCTAGTGACATCAATAGGTACGTAGTGCCGTGAAGACACTTACTGACCAAGAGCTGAAATTTGACTTCAGTTAGGGATTCAGTCCAATTTCCACTGAAATGTTAATTATTGGCTTGGGACAGGTATATTAGCCGTAAGTTGAATCCTCAGAAAGAGGTTCCGTTTTCCTTCTCCTGCCTTATCCTTTCACCAATTCTCATGAACGGGGGTGGGGGAGGAGTAGCTGCTCCCCCTTTCTTTCAGGCCCACCCATGTCTTGGCTCTGCCACCTCTTTGTACGGTCAAGAAAAGTAAAAGATGAGTAGGCACCTGCTAGTTTAAAATCACTGGGTCTGCAAAACTTGCATCCAAGAATTTTAAAACAACAAGTGGCTGAGGAGTTCACTTGGGCTGTTACTGTTGTTTGTTTTTCAGTAACTCTTGGAACACTGTGGAAGTTCCGGAGGACTGGAAGAAAACTAATATTCTGTAAAGGGGATGACCCAGGCAATTACAGATCTGTGAGTCTGACATTGGTCCAGGCAAAATGATGGAATGGCTGATATGGGACTCAAATAATACAAAATTAAAGAAGGGTAATATAATTAATTCCAATCAACATGGGTTTATTGAAAATAGATCCTGTCAAACTAATTTGATATGACATTGTAAATTTGATTGATATAGTTAATAGTATTGACATAATATACTTAGACTTCTATAAGGTTTTTGACTTGGTGCAGCACAACATTTTGATTACAAAACTTAAATGATATAAAATTAACAATGACAATCATTACATGGATTAAAAACTGGCTAACTAATAGATCTCAAAATGTAATTGTAAATGGGCAATCATCATGGAGCAGGTGAGTTTCTAGAGAGGTCCCACGGGGATCAGGTCTTGGCCCTATGCTATTTAATGTTTTAATTGATGGCCTGGAAGGAAACATAAAAGCATCACTGATAAAGTTTCCAGATGACACATAGATTGGGGAGTGGTAAATAACGAGGAGGACAGGTCACTGATACACAGTGATCTGGATCACTTGATAAGCTGGGCTCAAGCAAATAATATGAATTTTGGTACTGTCAAATGTAGTTATACATCAAGGAACAAAAAATGCAGGCCATACTGACAAGATGGGGGACTCTATGCTGGGAAGGAGTGACTTTGATAAAGACTGGGGGTCATAATGAATAAACAGCTGAATGTGAGCTCCCAATGTGATTCTGAGGTTAAAAGGGTTTATCAGATACTTGGATGTATAAACAGGAGATATTAACTAGGAAGAGAGAGGTTATTTTACCTATGTATTTGACAGTGGTATTACTGCTACTGGAATACTGGGTTCAGTTCTGGTGTCCCCATTGCAAGTGGATGTTGATAAATTGTACAGGGTTCAGAGAAGACCCACAAGAATGGTTAAAGGATTGGAAAATATGCCTTATTGTGACAGACTCCAGAAGCTCTATCTGTCTAGTGCGATAAAGAGAAAGTTAAGGGGTGATGTGATTGCATTTTGTAAGTACCTACATGGGGTACAGATATTTGATAATGGGCTGTACAGTCTAGCAGACAAAAGTATAACAAGATCCAATGACTGGAAGTTGAACGTAGACAAAATTCAGACTAGAAATGAGGTACATGTTTAACAGTGAGGATAATGAACCATGGGAACAATTTGCCAAGGCTTGTGGTGGATTCTGCACAATTGGGAGTTTTGAAGTCAACATTGGGTATAAAGATATGCTCTAGTTCCAACAGGCACTAATTCAGGGAAGTCCTGTGGCCTGTGTTTTGTAGTGGGTCCAACTAGTTAATCACAGTCATCCAGTCTGGCCTGATGCGTGAGTCCAGTCCTCCATGCCACTATAGCTGTCTTATGTCCTTAGTTTTCACACTGGCTGAAGAAGACTGGTAAATATGTAACCGTTCTGCCAGTAGCT
Organism: Terrapene triunguis; assembly: GCF_002925995.2. Classification (NCBI taxonomy): domain Eukaryota; kingdom Metazoa; phylum Chordata; order Testudines; family Emydidae; genus Terrapene; species Terrapene triunguis. The sequence continues at coordinate 103,894,203 of NW_020664409.1, read as the reverse complement.
AATCAGATTTGTGAAAGAATTGTGGGTTTTCTGATAAAAGCATGATATATGCCAGAGTCTTAGGGCATGACCTAATAAAGATTTTCAGGTATGTGGTGATTGCTAACTTGTGCCAGGTCGTCAAGTGCATTCTGAATGCATTTTTTCTACTGATGTTCTTTTGATACTGATTGTTTATGGTATTAAACCATCCCGGAGGGTTTTTATTTTTGTACATTTATATTCCTAGTGTCTTCGGTGTCCTAAAAACTAAAGTAATGTATTGTGATGGCTTGAGATGATACAAAAATATTAAGAGTAAACATGCTCTGTAGCATGTCACCAGAGAGCTTCTACTAAAATATTAATTATGTAGAAAATTATGTAGAAATATAACGTAATAAGTTTACAAGTTTCTGTTCATGGATAGAAAGTGACATTTCTTTTGGCTAATGATATATCAGACTGATCTATGCATAACAGAATATTGCTGTGTCTCAAACAGATTGAAAAGGCAGTTTACATAAACATGCAGCCTAAAATGAATTAAGAAAGGAGAGTCTTTCACAGTGTTCAGCATGTTGAAAGATTGCATTCCCCACCGCAGTGGCACAGGGCAATGCAATGCAGGGCTGCCTTGACACATTTGCACCTTGCCTGGCACCCCATTTTGAAGTCATGTCATAGGAGGTCACGACAATAATGACATGCTTCTGGGAGGGTTGTCCATGGTGGATTCCAACCACCGGAGCCCACAACCCATCCCCATTCTCTAGGTGAGGGGAACTCAGCAGCATATGTCAGGGCCTGACCCCAGCAGTGTCCTGCTTGGTAGGCAGCTCACCTACTGTGTTGAACCAGCAGAGCTTTGGTCAGAGGGAAGCATTTCATAGCTCTGTCCTGCTGGGTGAAAAGCTGCTTGCAGGCCTCAGCAGCACTTGTCCTGCCATACAGGATGCACAAAATGGGCCCAATTCATCACTGCCTTGCACCTCATGCTGTCATTTGCACCAGGGCAAAATCAGTGTACAAAGCTATTAAATCATAATGGTGGCATTTTGGAGGCACTTTGCACTGGTTTAACTGGACAGCACAAGGTGGAGGGTGATGATGAATCAGGCCTGATGAGTTCTGCTCAGAGTTTTCAGGCTTGCTTAAACACAACACCCAAGCAGCACAGATTCTAGAATCCACCCTTTTTTTCTTAGCATGATTCAGAGTCTCTATTGTCATCATCAAATGACCTCTCACTCCTTCCTCTGGGTTTTCATTTAAAGTCACATCCCTCTTATTTGGATTTATATAATTCAATTTACTTGACATATTCCTGATACTATGATGAAAAAAAACCAACAACCTTTGCACTGAGAAGAATAGATTACCTCAATCTCCTGATGTTTCTTCTCTTTCTCGCTCACATGCATGCACACACATGCTGCTGCTGAACTATTTTCGTTTCACGAGCTACAGATTGGGTCATTTATCTAATAAAGCATTTCTTCCTCACAAAATATTTGGTGACAAAATCCTGAATAACATTTGGAGTGGCCGGAGAAAGTGCAGGATTGTTCTGTGCGAAAGCTGTTGGCAGAACACACTAACAAAGGAGAAAAGATAGTCAGTGGGGCTAAAAATATATTCTTAAAAAGAAGTAGAATCCTAAACTGTTGTATGTTCTGATAAGAAGCAGTCTGAGTGCAACATGTTGTCACTTGTCAGAAGCAGTTTGCTTCTTTCCCTTGCCTCGTAGCCTTTGGGTTCTGTTTCTCCATTGGCTAAATTGCATCCCATATCATCTGGCTGATGGCCGTGCTAAGCAACTGTACCATTTCCCTTCTATTGAAGAGTGAAACAGCTCCCTGCCTGAAGAGAAACACGTTGGCCTCAAGCTTCCCAGTTTTATTAGATTCATTCCAGGCTTGTGAAATCTCTGTCAATAGCGAACAAGGTGAATATTTATAAGGCTCCTCTCTCTACTTTGAGATCTCAGGCTATGCTGGTAAATAACTTGTCTTCCAAAACCATGGAGGGTTAGTGAGTTTGTGCACTTTACATTATATAATATCCTGTGCTTGAGCTGTTGACTGATTTTTAATCAGACTAGATTTTCCTCCCTATCCCTCTTCTGTCATCAGGTTCGTTAGCCCAAAGAAAAAGTACAAGGATAAGGTAAGGATAACACAGCAGCTTTATTTATAACTCAACAGTTAAAACAGTAATAAAAGGATCAACATTAAGGACTTCCGAGCTATAACTATAAAGGACTAAATATAAAACCCAGCTATGGCTGTAATAATCAGGGGCTTAGAGTCCTGACCCAGAACTGTATATGCGGCAGATGATTAGAGCCCAGGTGTCTCTTTACCGTATCTGGCAGCTTGGTCGCAGACGCTCACTGAGATGACAGAGCAGTAGGCAACAGGCTTCTGAGGAGGAACCTTCAGACAGGTAAGTGGACAACTTTGTTCTTCTCTTCACAGATCTTCCTCCTTGCGTTGTGGTGAGTGTGTGTATGAATTGGAACCAAAGGACAGCAACTGGACAGCTATCCTCGCATGCAGGTATGGATCCTACCCCAGCAACCCTTAGTGTGGCATGCACTGTCTGCCTCTTGGATGGGCAGCCCCGTGTGACTTGAGGGCTGGACCTTTATACTGTCTTGTTCCTGGACAGATTACCAGTCACATAACCTGCCCCTTTTCCTGCCTTTAGTGAAAAGGGCACCAAAGGATGGGGAAGAAGGGCACCAAACATGGATTCCCAACAACAACGAAGAGGAATCCAAGATGGCTACGTGGGAAAGATTGAAAAATAAAGTTCCCCTACAGAGCAGTATTTAGAATGAAGCCCCTGGCAGAGAAGGAGCCTGGTTAAGAACTTGGGGGACTTCTTGGCCACTTTCTGATTCTTGGAAGCATGAGTTAAATTTTGCTTATGACAGATCTGCCCTTGGTTCCCATGTGAAAGAGGGGTCAGGATGTGTTTCTACTGGGTTCATAACTTGCATAACCACTCTCTTCTCTCCAGCAACAATCCAGCATCTGGCCATTGTCTGATACCACCTAAACTGTTGTCACTCCCTCTCTTCTGACTTCCTAGCAAAACAACTGTTGCTTGCAGGGAGCGCAACATGTGGCCATGTATTTGCTCACTGTGGCAAGCATTCATGAGCTAGGAAACCCATCTTCATTTTCTGGCGGAGCAACAACTATGCAGTCAGTCATTTACAGACTGCTATCCCACCTAAGAGAGGTGGCAGGGTGAATGCATTAAAATGGTCTGCATATTTCCTGGGAAGGTCGCACCCATGGAGTAGTGATGGGACACTGCATCTCCACCACTAGACCCCTCACTTGTGGAGTTCCACATGGCTCAATTATATCCGCTGTCCTATTTATCATCTACATGCAGCCACTAGGTGAACTGATCAGATAATAGGGACTCAAGAGCCTGCTGTGCAGACGACATGCTGCTCTACTTCACTTTCAAGATGATCCCACTATTACCAAGATGTCCCAGGGCTTGGATGAGATCAGCTCATGGACGAAGAACAGGTGGTTGAGCAAGTCACAGGTAGGCAGAAGAAAGCATTTTGAAGTGTTTGTAGCCATGGTGAGGTCTCCTTTGGTTGAAGGTACACACCCACAATTGGTTAATGCAGTTAATAGTTTAGAAGTATTCTTGGATTTCTTGCTGACACTAACTTCTTATGTAGCAGCAGTAATACTTTCTACTGCCTCCAGCTGGCTTGGAGACACTATTCTACCCCAGTGGGGTACAGTCAAGTCAAGCTCAAGGTCTCAATCCTTGTCTTCAGGGTACTCAATGGGCTGGGCCCAGGTTACCCTGAATATCGCCTGAAGCTCCAGGAAGAGGACTGGTTGACAATTCTACTCCTCAGGCACAATGGCACTTTCTACCACAAGGATAAAGCGCCATACTTCCCTCTGATTCAGCACAGACCCCATGTCCTAGCAAGGCATGGTGCGGTAGAGGGTGCAATTGGAACAGAAGTAAATCCCTGGTCCTGACTACTTGTGATCATTAAACATTTGATGTTGTTTTTGAGAAGAGAATAGGAGAGTGTTAACCCCAATCATATTCCAGTAGCAGTGGCAACATTCTGTGTCCTCAGCTTTGCCTTTCATTTGGATACAGTCTCCTCATCTCTTCCTGTCCTAGACTGTTACGGCGTATTGCGGTGCACTATAAAACAGCTATCGCATTAATTATGCCCCAGAGGTGGCAGCATTTCATTGGTGGATGAATGTATTCCAGTATAAAGTGTATTACGCTTAGAGAGATGTATATAAATGTAAGATGATTATTATCTCTGCTTTCTGTAATAAATAAAACAATAAAAAAGGCTCCAAAGCACTGAATTGTCATGCTGGAGCAGTACAGAATTATTGAGAACAACTGTTTCTTTAACACAAATACTGGGAAAATGTGTTCAAAGGCTGCTATCCTTCTAAGACCACCTGTGTGATGTGCTGTGCTTGTTTTCCAGGCGGTAATAGGAACCCACTCAGCCTCGAGATCTGCGGAAGGTGGCTAGCTTATGTGCCCAGGGATTCTCTGTTGATGTCCGTATACAGGGCAAAGTAGACTTTAAACAAATTAATACTTGTTACCTACCGAACGAGGTGACTCAGAACGGAGCTGGTGTTAGCCCATTGGAGGCCCTAAACAGTGATATTTTGGGGCTCCCCAATACTAAACCAGGCAAGTTCTTATAATAAAAAAGAAAACAGGGGACCCCTTTGAGCTGCTCAGGACTAGGCAATTGCTTAGTCTGCTTATGCCTACTGCTGGCTCTGCAGAGCTGGCAAATTAAACTGCCCTGCTTTAGAAAAGAGCTGTCAGCTCAGGGAGAGGCTTGGACTTCCCCCTACTAGAGAGGGACCCTCTGAAGTTAATGGGAGTGGCGCTGCTCAGCACCAATCAGGAGCCAGGCCCCTAGTGATTTCCATCTTGGGCAAGATTAGAACTACTGACCCAGAGGCTCAACCCTGCTGAGCACCTTCTACGACAGGGGTGGGCAAACTTTTTGGCCCAAGGGCCACATCAAGGTTGAGCAACTGTACGGAAGGCCGGGTAGGAAAGGCTGTGCCTGTCCAAACAGCCTGGCCCCTGCCCACATCTGCCCCCTCCCACTTCCTGCCCCCCTCAGAACTCCCCACCCATCCAACCCCCGCTGCTCCTTGTCCCCTGACCGCCCCCTCCCGGGCCTTATCCAACCCCCTGCTCACTGTCCCCTGACTGCCCAGACCCCTATCCACACCCCCGCCCCCTGACAGCCCCCCCGGGACTCCCACCCCCTATCCAACTGCCCTCTGCTCCTCGTCCCCTCACCACCCCCTCCCGGGACCCCCCGCCCTTACCTGCCCCCCGGGATCCCACCCCCTTATCCAACCTCCCCTGCTCCCTGTCCCCGACTGCCCTCCCGACCCCTATCCACATCCCTGCCCCCTGACAGGCCCCTCCGACACTCCCACTCCCAACCCTACCTGTTCCCCATCGCCTGACCGCCCCCCCAGAACCTCTGCCCCATCCAACCGCTCCCTCCTCCCTGACTGCCCCCCAGGACCTCCCGCTCCCTTACCCAACCCCCCGCTCCCCGCCCCCTTACCAGCAGCAGGAGCTCGCCGCCGCGACACCCGGCCAGAGCCAGCCACGCTCCCCACGCTGCCCAGCGGGAGCAGCAGGCCAGAGTGCGGCCCACGCAGCGGCGTGGCTGCGGGGGAGGGGGGACAGCGGGGAAGGGGCCGGGGACTAGACTCCCCGGCCAGGAGCTCAGGGGCCAGGCAGGACGGTCCCGCGGGCCGGATGTGGCCAGCGGGCCGTAGTTTGCCCACGTCTGTTCTATGAGGTACACAGGGCCCTCCGTTCCATTAGCTTCAGTGGCGGGGGAGGGAGCTCAGTACTGCGTAAGAGCAGGCATCTAGAGGTAAAAGCTGCCTCTGGCGCAGAGGCATCATTTATTATGGTACACGGGGGTTGCCCCCTGACTTTCCATAGCTCCTCCCCAGCTGGCACTGCGGTGTCCCTCCCTGCTCTGTGGGGGCGGCTCTGGGGGCAGGCCAGGCCAGGTTGCCTAATGGCCACGACATCCCCTCTGCCCATCCGCTGCACGGAAAGCGGCAGCAGTGGCCTGGGCTGGAGCTGAGCATATACACACACACTCCTGCCCGCTCCCTCCCCTTATTCCCTGGGATAGAACAGGCATGTCACCTCCCCAACCCCCTCCAGGATGGGAACAGCCCACCTCGCAAACCGCTGTGGCCTCAGCAGGAAGAGGAAGCGGGAAAGGTGGCCCCACTCCCACACCCCCAAATTTTTCTGAAATACCACCCGGGCTCAGCAAGCAGGAGAGACTTGTGGTAAAAGCACTGGGCTCTGCACCCACCAGCATCTCCCTGCCCACCTCCACTCCACCTCCGCCTCCTCACCTGAGTGCACCGCATCCCCGCTTTCTCCCCCTAGCTACCAGCGCTTGCCGCCCCGCCCACCTCCGCTCCACCTCCTTCCCTGAGTGTGCCACGTCCCCGCTTCTCCCCCTAGCTCCCAGAGGCCGGGCCTGGCCCGGGGCGAGTACCCACCGGTGCCGGGAAAAGTTGGCACCTATGGTTAGATCGGTATAATTATGTTGCTTTGAATGACATAGTTATACTGCTATAGGTCTGTAGTGTAGATCGGGCCTTAGCATCTCTGTGCCTCAGTTCCCCATCTGTAAGATGAGGGTACGGATACTTCCTGGCCTCTCCGGGAGGGGTACTGTGAGTCTCCTTTGGTTGAAGGTGCATGAAGAGAAGGGAGATGCTCAGCTATCATAGTGATGGGCTCCAGGGGAGAGCCTAGGCAGATAGATTTCTCAAATCTCTGAGCCCCACAGTCCCCAAACGCTGCAGGTTTCCCAGCAGGAGCCAGTGACGTTTGCACGGGAGTGAGAGGCAGTCTGACAGGATGTCACTGTTTGCTCTGACCCAGCTCCCCTTCTCTAATGCACTTCCTCTCTGTGTCACTGTGTGGCTACTGGGCTGGTATGGGGCTGCTGCCTCATGGTCTGCCCTGGGCCAGCCACTGTGGGGTTTTCTGTTCTGCAGAATTCTAGGAAGCACCTGGCTTATCCCAGGAGGAGCAGAGGGGGCATTTTGAGGCATTTACAATGTCAATGAATTTGAAAGGGCTCAGTGCCTCTCGATGTCTCTATTTGCATCCTAACGCCGTCAGTGCCGTAGTGGTGTGAAAATAGCGATTTGATGCGCTTGGCCTGCGGAGGCAGGTTTGGCTGCACCTCACCAAGCATTAATCTCCTTCCACCTCCGTGCCACCTTGGTTTTGATTTTAGTTTCCAATTTTGTTTTGGGGGAGCGGTGGGGGTGGTCAGAGAAGGGCCCAGAGAGAGCTGGCAGAGAGTGAGTAATAACATAGTCAAGCGATCCGAGACTTTAGTGGCATAACTTAATTAACTAATGGCCTATATGGAGCTGTAATGGGATCCGAAAACAGAAAGCTTTTAAGCAAAATTCAAAGCCAGTGGCATCAATAATAGCAGGCTGAGGACACTTTCTCCCTCTTGCTCTTTTTTCCTGTAAGGCTTGTGACACAGTCCTCCCTCCCCCCAATTGGTCCTCGCTGCCTGTCCGTAACAGCATCACCCCCCCTAGTGTCCCAGATCAATGACTGCAGCCGGTTTAGTCAAGATATTCTGTGTTGGCAGCGATGCCAAATCACATGCCCATGTTTTCCCACAGGGAAACTGCAGAGTCTCAAAACAGAGTGAAAAGCGAGGCTGCTAGGGCGTTTAAGAGCTAGTCTTGGGTCTCTGAATTCAAACCAGATCTCCTGGATCCCTCCAGCCATCTCGGCTTTGGAGCAGTCAGAACTGCTGTTGTCCCTTGGGATTTTGAGACAGATTATGGGGATTTTTAATTTATCCTGCCTGAGAGCATTGTGTGTTTGCAAACTGAGCTTGTCTGCTTCCCGCTGCACAATTTTCACCCTGCTAGGGTGGCAAACTTCATCGGCAAAGGTCCATCTTTTTGGAATAGCTTGAATGGGATTTCTGCTTTGAGGAGCAGTTCTGACCCTCAGGGACAGTCCCCTGCAGCTGATGACACCTGCTCAAATATCAGTCTTTAATTTAATTATTGCATTGGTCCACGTGGCAGGTCTGTATGTAACGACTATGTTGTGCCTTCTGTGCTTTAACTTCCATATGAGACGGGTGGGCTTTTGTGGCTGTGGTGCTGTTGTGTGAAATTTAGGAGCCTGGCCCCTTAAATTCACCTCTGTAATATGCAGAAGGGACAAGTAAATTTAGACAAATCAAAGGAATAGTTCTTCAGAGAAGGTGAAATGACAGACATGCATACACACAACTACTCACAAAAACAGCTACACTGGGGTGGGCGGGAGGGGAGAAATATGTCACCTCCTTAACCCACATGCAGGGCATAGGCAGGGCCGGCTCTGGCTTTTTTGCCGCCCCAAGCAAAAAAAACAACAAAACCTGCGGGGTGGCCGGAGCGGCGAAGCAAAAAACAAAAATACAAAAAAACCATGCAGGGCGGCCGGAGCCAGGGTGCAGGGGGACTCCCTGTATTGCAGACGTGCCCCGGGCAGCGGAGTGCGCGCCCCGGCTAGCGGGGGGAGGGGGAGGAAGCGGGGGAGAGAGAGAGAGAAGGGGGGCAGCCAGGGCTTCCTTCAGCGGGGCGCTCGCCACGCGGCCCCTCCCGCCGCACCGCCTGCCGGGAGGGCTCCGCGCCGCTCTGGTTGGTGGGGAGGGAAGGACGCGGGCTGCCCTGCTGGGCTTGCTGCAGACCTGGCACTGACTGGGGCAGATGGAGTGCGCAGCCCGCTCCCAGCAGGGTGCTCCCCTCCTCTGCGCCGCCGCCCCCTACAGGGCGGCTGGAGCGGCGAACCAAAAAGGAAAAAAACCTGCGGGGCGGCCGGAGCAAAAAAAAAAAAAGGATTGGAGGGAAGCCACCCCTTAGAATCTGCCGCCCCAAGCACGAGCTTGCTCGGCTGGTGCCTGGAGCCGGCCCTGGGCATAGGGCAACTCACTGGCCCCATCTGTCCTTGACCTGGAATAAGCATTTCACCTCCAATGTAGGTACTGTGACCAGTTGATCAGCATAAACATGGGCCCTGTATAACATCCCCTTGACCAGTGGTTCCCAAACTTTAACAACCTGTGAACCCCTTTCACTAAAATATCAAGTCTCACGACCCCCCCTAAAAATGAATATTTCCAGGGATTTTCTCCTTTACCTGATTATAAAAGCAGTGATTTTGGAAATATAAAATTTGTTTTTATGACATGCTTATTACACACTATTTATTATTAATTATTATTTATCATTACAGTATTTTTATTACATTATGAAAACAGCAACATTCTTCCAAGATCTCACTTTTGTAGCTTATATCATTTTGAATAAGCCTGTCATAAGACAAGGCTCCTGTGTTTCATCAAGGAGTATCAGATGTGAAACAGCATGAAGCTATTTAAGAAGCCAACTCAAAAAGTTCCTCCTACACAAGCATTCAGGTCTTGAGCAGTCCAGGCAAACAACGCATGTTACAATAAAGCTTAAACTTGTTCTTCATAATAATTTTAAAAACAATACTAGCTGCCTATTTAATTTTAAAAACAGCAAAAAATATCCACTTCCCTTTCCATTTCTTATAAGGAGTCTTGAAGATTAAATCTCCTCCATGTGATAGATATGCTTGCTTTGATCTATTTAGCTCTTGGAAGTCCAGGGGCCCCGTGCTGCCTGGTGTCCCTAGGGACTGCTCTGTTCACCATTAGAGAATTTTTTCCCAAGAACCCCCGTAATATTTCTTGAACCCCCAGGGGTTCACGAACCCCAGTTTGGGAACCACTGCCCTAGACAAAGTCAACACAGGGCCCAGCTGTACCCTAGTGTTAGCTGTGAGGAGTTCCCATCGCCTGAGCATTCCTGCAGGTGCCCATCCTCATAATGGATCTGGTGCACAGGAGATCTTCTGCAGCCTAAGAAATCCACTGTTCATGGAGTCCAGTACCACAGGTGTCTCAAAACAAAGGCTGCAAAGTCCTCTGACTAATACTGCTTGTACTCAAGATGGAAGCATTTAGATGTCTTGCTGTGCAGTGTGGTTTCCTCTCCGCAGCAGCCAGAGAGGAATCCACTTCCCGTACAGCATTGCACCACAGGGCAGGTGCCATTGTGGGTTTTACCTCCCCCTGCACCATCAGGTCCTGAACACTGCTAGAAGCAGGATGTCAGATATGATGGTCCTCAATGAAAGCAATGCTTCTACAGTTGGCTTGCTTCTTTTTTGCCGGGCTTTTAATATGAGTAGTTAGACCGTGGTCCTTGTCTGCTCCTCTATGTTCCCTCGCTGGGGTGGCAACGTTGCCTATGTTCTGCCAGGCAGAAAATCTCTGGGCTGAGGTGATGCCCTCCCTCATCCTTTGTTCCTCCAACTCCCACTTTTATCCTGCAGTATAACTTTAGCCCAGTTCAGGCAGATGTGCTGCTTTCTTCTAGGTCAGCTGCAAATGCTCTCGCCCCATCCCCCTAATATTCTTTAGCATTGTAACCAACCCTTGATATAAACACAAGCCCACGGCTCATCTGCCATGTTGTCAGCTCAGGACTGTGCTTGTGTCTGTGATAAGGGGACACGCAATGCTGATTGTGAACGTGCTAGCTGGACATTGGCAATGGTAATAGCAGAGAGCATGCTTGGACAGATGGCTGTCGGTCATGCCTCCTGTCTGTCCGTGGCTGGCAACTTCTCTGATGTCTGCAGTGTTTCGCAGGGAGAGCAGTCCTGCTGCTTGACCCATGCCGGAGAAAACGTACGGCACACGCTACCTAAAGTGACATTTGCTCAGGAGGTAGAATGATAGCCTGCAACCCACAAATCCGGGGAGTGAGTCCCTCGTTGGGGCTCTAGGTTGACACTGCAGGGTGGTACTCATTGAAATGCTGCACTGAGGGAGATCTCATTGACCAGGGTTCCCCATATATCCATCCAGGTGAGTGTTAAAGACACCAGGGCACTTGAAGAACAGAGTAGGGGAACAAGTCCTGTGTCCTGGCCTGTAGTACCTCATTCCACCAAAGACGTCTAACGTCCACACTGTACATGTGCGGTGCTGCATGTATGATAAATAGCAGCTGCTTTTGCCTGCCCAGGTACTGTGATCTCAATGACTAAAGCCCAGATCTTCAAAGGTATTTAGGCGCTGCTGCACTCAGTGTTGCACTGCCTAACTAATTGAGGCACCTAAATCTCATTTTCAAAAGGGATTTAGGCACTTGAGAGCTAAAATCCCATGGGATACGTTTTAGGCTCCTATGTGCCTAAATCACTTGTGAAAACAAGATGGGCTCCTAAATGAGACTTTGCAATCCTGAGCACAGCAGCACCTTTAAAAATCTGGGCCTAAACCACTTTTCTAATTAATTGGGAATAGCTTTTTCAGTACATTTCCAAATGTAGACAAGCCCTAAAAGACATGATAGTAAACTGAGTTCTGATTTAAAGTGGAGGATAACAGACCTTATTAGCACTTATGTGCATCTTTGAATATTTCAAATGAAAAACTTTGCAACAGACAAAAAAGAAACACAACGTATAAACTCTAATCAGGGCAAATTTATGAGCACTGGAGAGAAATATTGGCTGGAAGATTTTAGATCCACAAGAGAAATTAGGGGCAATAGTAACTAGGCACAGGTCAACTTGCTCAGGAGCATTAAAAATTGCCCCCAGTTCCCCCAACTTATGAACCAAACTCAGTGTTATCAACTTCCATGGTTTTATCTTGAGTCTTGGGATAGTTGAAATTTTCCTTAAAGCTGCAGCTCTTGGAGTCATGTGATTAGGTGAGAATCTCAACTTTTATTAAAAAACAAAACAAAACAAAAGAAGACCCCAATTGAAAATCAAAATTTCCATTTCATAAGGAATTCCATTAATTTTTACATTTGTTTTCATCCCTAACTAGAAGGAAAAAAGCTGAAATATCATATTTTTCAATACATGACAAGTTCCAAAATAATTTTTTGATTTGGTTTCTTGAACCAAAATGAACTGTTTACTTTTGGCTTGGTTTGACATTAGATTGTGTCCACCTGAACTGCACACTGCCTGCTGGGAGATGGAGTTTGGGTGCCTCACTTCCCTATTCCTGTAGTCCGTAGTGCCTCATGGCAGATATAGTCCAGCCAGGATGATTGGCTCATAGAGAATGGGTACAAGGCACCTGAACTACAACTCCCATGAGGCACTGCAGCAAGTCAGGCAGACACAGGCAGATAAATATCAAACTAACCTCTAATAAAATGTTTTAATTCCATTCACCAAACCCAAAGGTTCAGATTTGGAATGACCCAGCCAGACCCATTTTGATTCAGTTTTTCACAAAGAAAAGAAAATCAGGAAAATTGACATTTTTCCCACCAAATATTTCAATTTTGCGGAAACCACTTTTTCTGTTGGGGGGAAAAAAAAAAAGATGGAAAATTCCCAAACAGATTTTTTTTAAAAGTAAGTTTCTAGCCCTATTGGTTCGAAAACATGAATCCTAAACTCAAAAACCAGAAATCAAATAAAAATGTAGTGAAATAATTTGTTATTTTTTGTTAAAGCCCTCTTGATTTTAAAGCCAATTTCATGATACTTTAACACCCTGCAAACCCAAGCTTTTGGAAATATTGAAAATAGTCAGTTAATGTTTTTGAATTATGCCTTTCAGTTTCTCCTGTACATGTGCTTCTCTGTGCCAGCTGAGACCAGAAGTGGGAAAGCCACCGTCACAAGGTGACTGACTTGCTAAGGAGAGATGGGTCTGAGACCCACATGTGACACAGGCAACACTCCTCCCCTGATGGGGAAAATGAAGGTCATATGACCCAGTCAGGTATCTGGCATAGATGATGGCGAGGTCTGGGGAGAGACTTTTGGATGAAGTAGAGGCCTGAGCTAGAGGCAATGCAGGAAGGAGGAAGGCTCCTGCAGGAGTCCTTGAGACAACAGGGGAGAAAGGCCTGAGGTGGTGTGACCTCGCCTCCAAGAAAGGCTGAAAGACTGTTATGAAGTTTTTGTTTTGAGTTCTGTTTTTGGAAAGACTGTTTCCAACCTGAGTGTGATGGAATGCACCCCTGTATTCACATCCTACATGCTATCATCATAATCTGTGTACAAGATATGCCTTTTGATATATCATTTGAAAACTCATAACTTGTCTTGCTGATCAGAAATATCCCGATAAAATATGTGTCGCAACATTCTATGGGAAGTTATAAAATTCCCCTGTATGATGTTATTAACACATGTTCCAAACCCCACAGCCCTGCCCAAGCAGAAGTCATCCTAAACAAAGGAATGTCTGTTTGCCTTAATTTGCATTTAAGCAGCAAACAGTCATCAAGTAGGGAGGGAAAACAAAGGAAGCTCAAACAGGTGAAAAAACCCCAGAAGGGAACATCCTTCCACATAGACTCTTTGTCTCAGCTGGAAATGTTTTTCAAGAGCGGGACTGAAACCATAAAACCAGGGACAAACACCCCTTTCTCCCTGCCCATCACATCACTTGCACCTGAGAAGACAAAGGAAATAGCCATTGGACTCGGGGTGTGATGGAGGGGTCCCCGAGCTGAAGAATTTAGTCAGTAATCTTGTTGGAAGCATGCAATAAGAAATTTTGCTTAAATCTAACATGGTTTATTAAGTCAGGCACTAGTAAGTGTTTTATCTTTATTTTTCTTGTAACCATTTCTGACTTTTATGGCCCATTACTTGTACTCAATCTCTCTCTTTGTACTTAATAAACTGGTTTTATTATTTTATTAATCCAGTGAGTTTAACTTAAAGTGTCTCGGTAACTCTATTTAAGATAACAGACTAGTATATCTTATTCCCCTAAAGGAAGAATGGACTTAATATATTTGGACTGTCTAGGAGAGGGCTGGGCAGTACCAAACATACATTTCTGGGGGAAACAGGGCCGGCTCCAGACACCAGCCAAGCAAGCTGGTGCTTGGGGCGGCAGATTGTTCGAGGCGGCATTCCGCCCAATCCTAGGGCGGCACGGCCACTTTTTTTTTGTTTTGTTCCGCTCCGGCTGCCCTGTAGGGGGCAGCGGCGCGGAGAACCAGAGCGCCCTGCAGGGCAGTCCTCTTCCTTCCCTCCCCGCCAACTGGAGCGGAGCCCTCGCGGCACGCAGCAGGAGGCGGCGTGGTGGGAGGGGCCGCGTGACAGCGCCCCTGCTGTAGCCCTGGCCGCCCCCTTCTCTCTCTCTCCCGCCCGCTCCCTCCCTCTCCCCCCCAGCCGGTCCCCCTGCACCCGCGCTCTGGCCGCGCCGCAGGTTTGGTTTTTTTTGCTTTGCCATTCTGGCTGCCCCGTTTTTTTTTTTTTTTT
>NW_020664409.1:103860167-103879397 GCF_002925995.2 Terrapene triunguis | reverse complement strand
GCCCCGTTTTTTTTTTTGCTTGGGGCGGCCAAAAAGCCAGAGCCGGCCCTGGGGGGAAAGACCAAGACTGGGAGGGTGTTGGGGTCACCCTGCAGTATAACCAAGGCTGTTGAGAGCCAGGGTGTGACTGGCAAGCTGCAGTTACACAAACACATCCAGGAGTGACCAGTTTGGAGGCTATAAAAGCAAGGCATTGCAAGGTAGTCCAGGTTACAGGGCAGGTGTAACACAGCTCCCCACTGGTCTGGATTGTACCCCGGTAGGTCACAGCTGGTACAGCTGGAAGAGGCAATTCAACAGGACCAGGGAGAAGTGCACGAGGGAAGGGTTTGGGCCACCACATGCCAAGAGGAGGGTGTTCTGGAGGGGGCATCCCCTGCTACAGCCAAGATAACATGTGAGAGCAGCTGTTCTTGTAGGATAAGAAGTGCCAGAAATCTCATAGCATCCTCCTCCTGTGTGAGATGTTCTAGGGCAGTGCTTCTCAAACGTATTTATCGTGCCGCCCTTTTGTGTCTGTAGTAGTTTATGCCCCCTCCCCACGGACTCCCAGCCAGCGTCCGCCACCCTCCAACTGCCCTGCTCTGAACGCAGAGTGGAGACTGGTGGCTGCTGGCTGGGTGCCCAGCTCTGAAGGCAGCGCTGCCGCCAGCATCAGTAGCAAAGTAAGAGTGGCATGGTATGGTATTGACACCCTTACTTCTACGCTGCTGGTGGTGGCGGCGCTGCCTTCAGTGCTTGGTGCCCAGCCAGCAGCTGCCACACTCTGGCCTCCCAGATCTGAATGTGCACAGTAAGTTTTTGTTTTTTCCCCCTAAAGCTTCTCATGCACCCCTGCCCCAGAATACATTCTGTGCCCCCCACAGGGGTTGCCCCCCAGTTTGAGAACCTCTGTTCTAGGTTAATTGTGCAGATCTAAGCGAAATGGTTAAGCGCTGGATAGGAAACAGCACTTTTGGGTGCCTCCCCAAACCTTGCAAGGCTCACTCCTGACTACTGCTAGAAACAAGTCAGCACCAAGGGCTCATGTGTGTCATCATGATCCATGGTAGGTGAGCACATCTGGGACTAGGGATGGAGATCAGCTGCTTCCTCAACAACATCTCACTGCTTTGGATCCCCAGAGAGAGCTCTACTTGGGGATTCAGGATGTATGGGCAGGTGCTGGGCGGGGGCACACTTGTCGTTTCCCAGACCACCACCCGTGTTGATTCTCTCAGACAGCCTGGGTGAGCTGTTGCACAGAATCCCATTTAAGGTACGGGAAGACCTGGTCCTGTGACTCCAATGGTGCTGAGCTACCCGGGATCTGTTGGCAAGGTCAAGGGGCCCCAGAACTGGCCATAAGTCTCTAATGGCTTCTTTTGTATGGATCTGAAGGGATGCACAGTGTTTGGAGGTCAAACTACTTCCTATTGCATAAGGAAGCAAATTCTGTTCCGCTGATGGAACACTTTGGCTATGACCCCCATTATGCCTTCCCATAGGAAAGGGGAATCTGCCCCCAGAATACCACAAACTCCAGGGAAGTTTAGGCCCAGCCCCGAATTTCATAGCTAATCCCTATCACTGTCGTAGGCTGAACCAGAGTTCTGAGACCTGAACTTCGGGGAAGTTTGGATCCAGAGCTGAATATGGAGCCAAACATGGTAGTTATGTGACACAACATTAAAGAATACAAATTCCTCAGGGAAACAGCCATGAATTGAACATATGGATAGCTTTCCCTCTGCAAACAAACAGAAATCTTAAAAACAGCTACAGTATTATCTATCATAAATGCTCAGTAACAAGAGCACGTCTCCCTCAAGAGATCCTCACTTATAGGTGTGAACTGGAGTAAATTTCACTCCTACCTCTAAAACCAACTGCAAAGTACATAATTCATTCTCAGTTTCTTGGTCAGGCAGCAATGTGATGTAGTGGATGAGGCACTGGACTGGGACTCAGGTGACCTACCACTGACATGCTGTGTAACTCTGGGCAAGTCACTTTGCTTCTCTTGTGCCTATGTTTGCCTTCCCATGCTTTGTCTAGCTGGGCCCTGGACTGTCTCTTGCTATGTTTATATACTGTAGCACAATGGGGCCATGAACTTGGTTAATTATTGACACTACTGTAATGCAAATAAATTATTATAGTAATTGTCCAGGATCAAACAGATCAAGACCCTCTGTCCCTAGCTCCCTGCCACTCCCCTCTAGCTGTCATTAGACAGAGAGCATCTTTATCAGCGTATTACATCAGCAAAGAGCTCTCTCCTCCTAATACAACTGCACAATGTTAAAGGGAGTTAGTTTAGAGTTAATCATGATTTCCCCATGAAAGATTAAATACTAATTATTTCCCCCTGTAACTGTTCTAACTGCTTTAAAATCTTCAGAGGATTCAAATATTGGCATGACCTACAGTTTACAGGGACCCAGATGACTCCCACATACCACCTAATTAGTGATGCCTTTGCACAGAAGGCATCACTTTGAAACCTTACATTTTCCACATGCGTTTTCATATTAAACTGCTGGATAATAACCATCCCTACTTGCTACAATAGAAGATGAGTCAGAACGTAGAAGCACATCACTGAGGAGCACCCAAAACCTTCCCCGACGAGAACACTCCTTGTAACACTTGCTAATAAGTGAAAGACTTGGAGGGGGTCTGTTCTGCTCTCCCTGTCAATGGGAGCTAAGCGTGCGTAGGGAGAGGAGAACACAATTAACACGAATATATTGCATTAAATACACATTAAAATGAGTAAGTGTTAACAGTTGGGGAATAATTTTCCAATGCTGTTAATAAGCAGGTTATGCTTTGGTCAATGTGACTTCATTAGATCGCACAAGCTCAACAACCTTGGTACTTGGGAGACAGCCAAGTGGAAACACAGTTGTTAACAGAAGCCCTGCTGGTGATTCAGTAGGTGGCACTCTTCCCTCTGGCTCCCTGCGGAGCCCTTTGCCCCAACATGGCGTGCACAAGTCTTGTGCAGATGGAGGTGTTCGGCCTTCCAGCTGAGAGAGGAGATGACAGCTGGACAAATACTGCAAAGCCGTTTCCAGAACTACTTGGTTGGAATTTTAAAATCAATTTACTTTGACTGGGTCTGTGCTGCGTTAGTATCAGCTTCCTGCAGTTCTCTCAGCCTCTCATAATAAGTCATGTGCTCCAGCCCCCTAATCATTTTTGTTGCCCTCTGCTGGACTCTTTCCAATTTTTCCACATCTTTCTTGTAGTGTGGGGCCCAAAACTGGATGCAGTACTCCAGATGAGGCCTCATCAATGCCGAATAGAAGGGAATGATCACGTCCCTTGATCTGCTGGCAATGCTCCTACTTATACAGCCCAAAATGCTGTTAGCCTTCTTGGCAACAAGGGCACACTGTTGACTCATATCCAGCTTCTCGTCCACTGTGACCCCTAGGTCCTTTTCTGCAGAACTGCTGCCTAGCATCTCGGTCCCTAGTCTGTAGCAGTGCATGGGATTCTTCCGTCCTAAGTGTAGGACTCTGCACTTGTCCTTGTTGAACCTCATCAGATTTCTTTTAGCCCAATCTTCTAATTTGTCTGCATCCCTCTGTATCCTATCCCTACCCTCCAGTATATCTACCACTCCTCCCAGTTTAGTGTCATTTGCAAAGTTTCTGAGGTTGCAGTCCACGTCATCCTCCAGATCATTAATGAAGATATTGAACAAAACTGGCCTCAGGACCGACCCTTGCGGCACTCCGCTTGATACCAGCTGTTAACTAGACATGGAGCCATTGATCAGTACCCGTTGAGCCCGATGATCTATCCAGCTTTCTATCCGTATTATAGTCCATTCATCCAATCCATACTTCTTTAACTTTCTGGCAAGAATACTGTGGGAGACCGTATCAAAAGCTTTGCTAAAGTCAACGAATAACACGTCCACTGCTTTCCCCTCATCCACAGAGCCAGTTATCTCATCATAGAAGGCAATTAGGCTAGTCAGGCATAAATCATAGAATTATAGAATCATAGAATATCAGGATTGGAAGGGACCTCAGGAGGTCATCTAGTCCAACCCCCTGCTCAAAGCAGGACCAATTCCCAACTAAATCTTGTCCTTGGTGAATCCATGCTGCCTGTTCCTGATCACTTTCCTCTCCTCTAAGTGCTTCAAAATTGATTCTCAAAGTTACGCTCTTCCACCCAGGAAGAAACATACCAAATGATCAAGATGGTCAACCAAAGCAGCTCAAATTTCAAATACTGTAGAACCTCAGAGTTACGAACACCAAAGTTACGAACTGATCAGTCAACCACACACCTCATTTGGAACTGGAAGCACACAATCAGGCAGACCAAAACAACAACAACAACAACAACAACAACAAATACAGTACAGTACTGTGTTAAACATAAACTACTTAAAAAAATATAAAGGGAAAGCAGCATTTTTCTTCTGCATAGTACTGTTTGAAAGCTGTAGTAAGTCAATGCTCAGTTGTAAACTTTTGAAAGAACACCCATAAAGCTTTGTTCAGAGTTATGAACATTTCAGAGTTATGGACAACCTCCATTCCCAATATGTTCGTAACTCTGAGGTGCTACTGTAGTCAAGCCAGAAGAGAAGTGGAAGGTAATTCTGCTCAATGCCAGAATCACTGGGTGAAATGCTATGGATTGTTTCATAGGAGATCAGACTAGATGAATCATAAGGTTCCCTGTGTGACTCTAGATGGTTTGAATACATCCCCAGCGAGAGGTTTGAGGCACACTATGCATGACTGATCTCCAGCATATGCAGGAGAGAGACCCTGACATTCACATTCTGCTGGTGACGCTTTAAAAGAGAAGGGAGGGGAGAGGGACCGAAGCTCTGCAGGCATAAAAGACCAGATGATGTCACAGGAAGCCCTGCTCCTTTGCACATTGCTTTGCCTGAGAGAAACACACCCAGCCGCTGGTTAAACCACTGCAATGGCAGCCAATTCTAAACCAGCAGGCTGATTGCTGGGACATGCAGTACCATTGTCTCTCATCCTTGTCTGTCCACTTCCAGCTTCTGCCAGAACAAGGGGTGGATGCTGTCCTCTGCTTGGCCTTAAGGGATGGCCTGAGTATAAAAGAGATGTTGAGCAGTGCAGTAGAAAACACACTTTGTCCATTTCCAACTCAGCCTCCATCTGGTACTCATCATTTTTCATACCTGCTCTCAGATGAAATGCTTCACACTGGGCAAGTTTCTCTTTTCACTTAAACCTGTTTTACACTGCACCTGAATGGACTTACTCCAGATTTCTACCAAGGTAGTATAACCCACACACCTCCTGGGTGTGGTGTTCTGTCCCATCTAGTGGCACTTAGACCACTTAGAGATATATTAATGAGTCTGCGCTACCGCCTTAGCTCAGAGCCATATGGCTTTTAGCTCATGCAGTAGAGGCTCATGTATTTAGCTCCAGAAGTCCCAGGTTCAATCCTGACTGCCAACGACCAGGGTCTGTCAGTATTACAAGTGGGGGCTCATCCGAGATTTCAACTGGGAAGTCTCTGAAGCATAGGATGCGCTTCCTCAGCTAGGGGAAGTATGTAACCCACACACCTTCTTGGTGTGGTGTTCTGTCCCATCTAGTGGCACTGAGACCACTAAGGCTGGGTCTACACTGCAGCGGGGGTCCGACCTAAGATACGCAACTTCAGCTACGTGAATACTGTAGCTGAAGTTGCGTATTTTAGGTCGGCTTACCTGGCGGTGAGGACGGGGGAAAGTCGACCGCTGCCGCGCTGCCGCCGACTCCGCTGCCGCCTCTTGCCGAGGTGGATTTCCGGAGTCGACGGCAGAGCGATCAGGGATCGATTTTACCGCGTCTTCACTAGACGCGGTAAGTCGATCCCCGATAGACCGATTGCTACCCGCCGGATCGGCGGGTAGTGAAGACATACCCTTAGAGAGAGATGAATGAGTCTGCTCTACAGCCTTAGCTAAGGGCCAGGTGGCTTTTAGCTCATGCAGTACAGAATAATGCATTTAGCTCCAGAGGTCCCAGGTTCGATCCTGCCCACCAACAACTGAGGTCTGTCGGCATTACAGTAGCAGCAAGGTGAATCAGGCCCATTGCCTCTCGAGAAGGTACTGGCATCGCAGGAAAACTCCCCTGTGAATTAGCTAATCCATAGCACATTAAGATGCAGAGCTACTGATCAGTGCCAAGAAATAAAACCACTGGAAAATGGAAGTCCAGCCCAGGAGCACAATAGTCAAGTCTTCACAAAACTGGGTGACTGGGCAAACAAAATGGCAGATGAAATTCAACGTTGATAAGTGCAAAGTAATGCACAGTGTAAAAAAAAAATAATCCCAACTACACATGAATAGTGATGGGTTCTAAATGAGCTGTTAGCACCCAAGAAAGAGATCTTGAGTCACCGTGGAAAGTTCTGTGAAGGCATCATCTCAGTGCAGAGCTCAGAAGCAGTCAAAAAGGCTAACAGTATGTGAGGAACCATTAGGAACGGGATAGATAATACAACAGAAAATATCATAATGTCACTATATAAATCCATGGTACACCCACACCTTGAATGTTGTGTCCAGTTCTGGTCACCCCATCTTAAAAAGGATATAGTACATGAAGTTCAGAGAATGGCAATAAAGATGATCAAAACTATGGGACAGCTTCCACATGAGGAGAGACTGAAAAGATTAGGACTGTTCATCTTAGAAAAGAGATGACTAAATGGGGGGATATGATAGAGGTCTATAAAATCATGACTGGTGTGGAGAAAGGGAATAAGGAAGTGTTATTTACCTCTTCACATAACACAAGAACCAGGAATCAACCAATGAAATTAATAGGCAGTGTGTTCAATACAAACAAGAGGAAGTACTTCTTTCACACAGTGCAAAACTAACCTGTGGAACTTGTTGCCATGGGATGTGGTGATGGTCAAAAGTCTCACTGGGTTCAAAAAAGAACTAGATAAGTTCATGGAGACTTGGTCCATCAATGGCTGTTAGCCGAGATGGTCAGGGATGCAGCCCGATGCTCGGGATGAAGCTAAACCTCTGACTACCAGAAGCCAAGCATGGAAGACAGGAGTGGTCGCTCCATAATTACCCTGTTCTGTACATTCCCCCTGAAGCTCTGGTAGTGGCCACTGTCAGAATACAGGATACTAGGCAAGGGTGACTGTGGTCTGACCCAGTATGGCAGCTCTTAAGTTCTTATGTTGTATATAGACCTTCTCTGTCAGTGGTTGGCAAATGTTTAGAGAAATCCATAGCTGGAGAGAGACTATGGATCAGACCTCTCTACCTTGAAGCAGTGGATGACAAAATAAAATAAAAATTCTAGTAATAATAAAAGTGGATTAGGATGCTCCTGTGGGAGAGAGTGCTTCTCCCACTGCCATACTGCCATGCCCCTAAAGAGCTTACACTATGGGTATGTCTACACTACCCGCCGGATCGGCAGGCAGCGATTGATCCAGCGGGGGTCGATTTATCGCGTCTAGTCTAGACACGATAAATCGACCCCCGAGCGCTCTCCCATCGACTCCTGTACTCCACCACCGCGAGAGGCGCAGGCGGAATCAACGGGGGAGTGGCAACAGTCGACTCAGCACAGTGAAGACACCACAGTAAGTTGATCTAAGTACGTCAACTTCAGCTACATTATTCACGTAGCTGAAGTTGCGTAACTTAGATCGATCCCCCCCCCCGCTCCCAGTGTAGACCAGGGCTATGTATCAGCTCCCAGCTGATCAGGATCTGCAAAGGTTCTCAAACTGCACCCTCTTTGGTATGACAGAGAGGGGGCTGCTCACAGGACCAGCCCCTTTCCTCTGAAATACACACTCTGCTCCCTTTGTCTAAAAATAGCCTAAACCGGTTGATCCTCAGGGCACATCATTTTAGGACAGCTGCTGATGAAGCCAGTACTGCTGGGGGAGGGGGTATAGTTAGTGAAAATGGGGAAATTGGATTATTTTGGGGTTGCCTGATTATTTGGCAGCATTAGATATCCTGGGATAGCTATTTATCCCCCTGGGGTGTCAGGCACGTCTTTATAAATCTCAAGGAATAGTAAATAATAAATTAATTAATTATAGGCCAAGAAGAACTAAAAAGAGAGAGCGATATTCCTGCTGTTTCTGGCCAGTACTCTGAGCTGCTCAGATGCTACAGTGGTAGGGGCCATACAAGCACCGAGGTAGGGATGTTCAAGGAAATCAAAGGGCAGAGTATATTTAGAACTGATCGAAAGGAAACATTTCTATATGTAACATCACTCAGTCCAGGACATACAGGACGCACAGGAGACCGGCTTGTAGAAATCTACACTATCTAGGCTGATGTTTCTACTACAGAAAGGACCAGCCTATAGGCCTGATCCTGGAAGTTGTTTCATGTGGTGATGGTGGGCCTGAGGGTGAGGATGTTGACTTTTGTGGGGATCTGCATGCATATAACAATTCTACAACATAGCCAAGCTTGCAGGATTGGGGTCTATGACTGAACAAGCACAACTCCATGCACTTATTCTGAGCAGCACTATGAAATTAACTCATACTTTTATAACTAATGAGCATTAAAAAGTAATTCCCAGGGATTATTAAAAGGGGTGATTCATGGCAACACATTTGCTGCTAGCCATTGGCAACTGGTCCTAAGGATAATACTTCTAAGGAAAAAGGGGCTGCAATTCATTGAACAGAGACAAATGCTTCCTTCCACAGACTTCTCTGAAGGGCAATTGTGTTGAATGCACAGGCGCCAGCGGCTGGCAGTTTGGGAATAACTCCGTGGACACTGCCGTCTGACTGTATACTAACAGAACTGGTTGAACATTATGTGATGAAGGATGTATTCCCCATGTCTTTGCCATCCTTCAGCAAAAAGATGATTTGATGTGCTGTTAGCTTTTCTCCGTAGCTGGTTGAACACTATTTTGATGACTAATTGACAGCAATGTTGAAGTAGATAATATCTGGAATTATTTTTCATGTTATTCAACTTGCTCTGCTATGTGCCACCAGCCGAGATGGTTATAGCTATCACATACAAGAGCTTTTAATCCACTGATCCCTCCCTACCATGGATTTCAGGAAAGGAAGAATTGCATTGAGCATTTAGCACAGGGCCATTAATCATAGCCTGTTGATACCGGAATTGGCATTCCATCTCATAAATTGCTTATATTGCAGCTTTCATGCAATGCATCACAAAACTCTTCACAAATAATAGCTTAATGAAACACAATAGAACAACAAATCATTACCAGAGCCAAAGGGCACCTCATAAAATCTACTGGAACAACGCAAGCTGTATCAAGCAATTTAAAAACAGATACAATCAGTGATCCTGATACTTCCTAGGAGAAGACAGTTCCATCCACAAGGCGAATAGCAACTAAAGGCATCCGAGCCTTGCAGATTTCAGGCAAACTTTGAAACAGGAAGCTTTTCCTCTGATCTCAAAGGATGCCCATAGACTTAAAGGGGCAGATTCTCCTCACACGCTGTCAAGCTTCAGGAAGTTACTTCTGATTTCCACCAGCAGGAAGCCATGATGATACATCCCAGAAAGTTAAGAGAAGAACAATAACCTTGGGCCAGAGCAATGTAATTCCCTTTTTATTATTCTTCATTATTTGTATTAAGGTAGTGCCTAGATGCTCTGATATGAATTAGAACCTATTTACTGTGCAAACACATAATGTGAGACAGTTTCTTCCACACAGGGCTTGGAATTTAAATGGACAAGACAAACAAGTGTTATCCCCATTTTACAAAGAGGGAGCAGAGGCCCAGGGAGAGTAATTAATAATAGTACCTAGCTCTTCTGAAATGCTTTTCATCAGCGGATCTCAAAGTGCTTTACAAAGGACGGCAGTACCATTATTCCCCTTTTACAGAGGGGGAAACTGAGGCACAGAGAGGCAAAGGGACTTGCCCAAGGTCACCCCGCAGGCCAGCGGCAGAGGTGGGAATAGAATGAGTCCCAGACCAGTGCCCTCACCAGGCCTTATTTTCTTTTAGGAAAAAAATGACGAATGATTTTGAAATCCAAAATATGTGTCTATCCAGGAATAGCTGGAAAACTTTTTGGTGGGGTGAGTTCTTTGCCAGTGGCTGAGGAATGTGCTGCAGGAGCCAGATTGGCAAACCCCATGGAGAACTGCCCTACTATACAAGTGGAATGTGTTTGAATAATCCTTTCAAGTCACAAGTGAGATGTTAACAGCCACCACCGGGCAATGTGACTTAAATAGTACAATGTCCAGCTCTCAGTGACTCCGGGGCACCCCCACTGCCCGGAATGGATTAATAGCCCAGCATTAAATATAGACTGGAATTCCTCTGTCGCTGCACCAAGGAAGAGGTGGATTTGCCTGAGTCTGAGAGATGTGTTTGTTATAGGGTTTGGAAAAGACAGTCAAGTGATATTATTATACTTTGTATTGCACTAGCACATAGAGGCCCCTGCTGGGATCGGGGCTCCATGGTGCTGGGCAGGGCACAAAGTCCTGCTCCAGTGGGCAGAGAAATAGAGGCACAAAGAAGTGAAGTGTCTTGCCCAGAGCCACACAGCAGGTCTGGGGCAGAGCTGGAAATAGAATCTAGGTCTTGTGATTCCCAGGCCACTTGTCTAGCCACTAGGCCATATTGACTCTCCTGCACATACAGCATAACAAGAGACCCCTCAGAAGAAAGTAAAGGAGAGGGAAAGTGGGCCTGATTCTCTAGTCTTCAATCAGGACGCAAATGGGATATCTGTGGTGAGCCAGGACTGCAAGATCTGGCACAGTCTTATTCCCAACTAGTGAATAACAGTTGTAAAGATCGACAGCTGAAAAGCGCTCGATAAGAACGGGGTGTTATTGTTGAAGTGGATCTTATGGAGATAGCTTAGCTGAGTTTTCTTTCAACTTGACAAGCATTTCCACTCTTTGGAACATGCTAACCTGTATTATGCATTATATTTGCACTCTACCGTAAGTATATTTGCAAATGTTGGTACATTGGTGGATTTCTCCCTTAAAACACGTTATCAAAGCACCTAAATTCCTTTACCTCACAGCACTGCATAGTCATTGCCCAACTGTGAATAAAACAGCACTGTAATGTAGAGAAGAGGCCTGCTGTAACCTTGAAAGGATCCAAGAACATCCAACAATATAATATATTCAAGGGCTAGTAGCTGGTAGTATCTTCAAGAACTGGTACAGTAGCATAACTTACACAAACAGACCTTTTAGTTTTATAGCTTTCCATTATGCGCTCAGCTTACACTGGCCATACTTGATAACTTTATCTACATGAATTCCAAAATGATGGTCCAAATCCAAATGCGATAATAAGGTAACAAAAGATGCTTTAACAAAGTCAAGGGCAATGAACTCGAAGTCGTGATATCAAAGAAAAAAGAAAGTTCTCCTAGTTTTCCTTTGCCTCATTTTGGATTCAGGGAGAGCCCTATGTGTGTATGCTTTGAATTCAGCACCAGATAATTTCAAACAAGCTATGCCCTTATCAAATCCATTTTTAAGTAAATGGGATTCAACATTCAAACCCAAAGCAGGGATTGAAATCTCCTGGTGACTGGCCACATGTGTGCTGATGTGTAGGACGTGCCCTGCCATGGTCTATTTGGCCCCGGTCCTCAAAGATGGTTGTTATCTTTAAGAACATCAGAACATAAGAACGGCCATACTGGGTCAGACCAAAGATCCATATAGCGCAGTATCCTGTCTTCCAATAGTGACCAATGCCAGGTGCCCCAGAGGGAATGAACAGAACAGGTAATCATCAAGTGATCCATTCCCTATCACTCATTCCTAGCTTCTGGCAAACAGAGGCTAGGGACACCATCCCTGCCCATCCTGGCTAATAGCCATTGATGGACCTATCCTCCATGAATGTATCTAGTTCTTTTTTTAACCCTGTTATAGTCTTGGCCTTCACAACATCCTCTGGCAAGGAGTTCCACAGGTTGACTGTGTGTTGTGTGAAGAAATATTTTCTTTGGTTTGTTTTGAACCTCTGCCTATTAAATTTTTTATATAAAATGTTATATATAAAATTGATAAGTGGTCCAGTCTTAGCTGCTAACAATAAAAGAGTGAGATAAGAGTAGTCAAGTCTGATAGCCCTACTTGTTATGTACTATTCTTAAATAATAAAGGCAATCTAATACCCAATCCTTGCGGAACCAAAGCTGGCAGCTGATGACATTCTGATCCCAGTGCTGTCCTGTTTAGTCAATAACTCAAATTGACATTCTTTTATAGACAGATAATTGACAACCCATAACTCCCCTTTTTACACTCATGCATCTCCCCTTTTGTCTGATACATACTGCAAATTTCCAAGCACATATGGCGATATTCAAACTTTCCATACTAATGCAATTAGTACATCTTGTGGTCAGAACACTTGTTCTGATCAGCATAATATCCTGTTTAACATTAAGCTTTCCACTTTTAATAAGCATTACAAATTATTCTTGAAGCCTGATAGAAAACCAGGGTTGAAAGCGACCTCAGGAGGTCATTTAGTCTAACCCCCTGCTTAAAGCAGGACCAATCCCTTGACAGATTTTTACCCCAGTTCCCTAAATGGCCCCCCTCAAGGATTAAACTCAGAACCCTGGGTTTAGCAGTCCAATGCTCAAACCACTGAGCTATCCCTCCCCACAGCCTTAATCTACCACCTTAGACCACTCGGCCACACTACCTACATATGATAGGGGGTTGGTTCACTTGAGAATAGGCCTGTACCTAGCAATAGGCCCTTTGGCCTAATGGTTAACAATATTTAAGCACCTAAGGTGCCTAAATACTTTTGAGGATCTAGGCCTTGGTCCCTTGCCACTCATGTTTTAAGGAACTCACCTTGGGTAAACCTCTTGTATTCCTAGAGGCAATAGGAAGTGCATTGATGGCGAGGGTTGCCAGTGCAGGAGAAGATTAGTATATCTTTAGCAATCCAGTTGTCTTGATGTTGCAACACTGTGTGGGGATCGGTGGGAGCTGCACCCACATAACTGAGACCATTATGTAGTCTATCATCTAACTATGAGTGTACACAAGCAAGTGCTTCCCCTCCACTCACCACTGAAATGAATCTGCTTCGGTACTGGGACGCACTAGCAAATTCACAGCTTTTGAGCAACATTACATGGATGGCAGTTAGGAGCATATGTCCATGAAGTCCAATACACTGATGGGAGTGGCTTATGCCCGATCTTTCAGAGAAAGGTGGGAAAAACCCATAATGCACCTTGCCAATTCTGTACATGTCCCAACAGAGACATTCCTTCCTGATCCACTGGTGCCCTAAAGCAGGACAGGAGAATGAAAAATACCTAATCCAGCTGAGCTGACATGGGAATTTTTTGAAATAAGCAACATGTAACGTACCCATCTGGAATGTAGCTATTTTCCCTCACTACTAGAATCATCCATTCTCTCTGGCCACTGACTGGAATAGGTGCTAGGAAGTTGGTGCACTTGGGCTAGTTTGCTGGTATCCGCCCCACAATACACAGGTCTGCAACATGGAAAAAACACTGCTATTGGCCGATATAGGACCATATGCATGGGCTAATGAGAGCGTGTTATCGTCATGACAGCACCGATCTTTCAGTTTGTAAAACGATCAGTGGCAATTCTCTATCAGAATTGTGGTAAAAAAATAAATAAGACCAATCCTGGAGCCTTCCTTGGTTTTTACTTAAATGGGAGGTTAGCCTGAGTAAAGAGAGGTTGGGCTAATCACACCAGCTTTGCATTTCTAGTTCACCTTGGCTGCTAAAGAATCCTATAATGCTTTACCAACTATGATCCAAATCCTGTCATCCTTAATCTGTCTTTCACAAGGCAAATGTCTCATTGAAGTCAGTGGGAGTTTTGCCAGTATAAAGACTTCAGGACTTTTTGAATACACACAAAAATCTTTAAACCACTGCAATATAGCCACTTCTGGCACGGCAAAGGGCAGATGAGCAAGAATTGTGCACACAGCACACTGCATAACAAAATGGGAGCGAGAAAGGCCAACACAACTAAAGGAGAAGAGCCACAGGATCTTTATTTTGAAATCTTTTTATTTTGGTCATGCATGACCGGAGAGAATACAATCATTTAAATTATACAGATGTTTATCCTTGTTAGCATTAACCTAATCAGTTCCCATCTCCACACAACTATAATAAATCCTATCCATAACTATAAAACAATATCCATAGATCTCACCTATTAATTTCACTTTATTTAATTGGCAAAGAATTAAGAGGCCCTCAGGACTCGAGAGGACAACAATATAAATACCAAGTTGGAAGGGGCTAGTTAAGAGTCCGCAGTGCACATTGTTCACATGTAAATAGTTACTCCATTGCCGTGAAATCTTTAACGTCCAGGCACAGCAGGTAGGGCTATGATATTTTTACTGATCTCATCCACAAGACACACAGAGAATAAATAAAAGTCAAGCTCAGTCAACCACAGCAGGATTGGAACCTGTGCTTCTAGGCAGTCTAGTTATGCCAAATCCCATGCATAAGCCGCTAAGACGTCTCCCAATGAAATGCAGTCACCTCTGGCAGGGGGACACAATCATTTACGATGAACAAAGAGGTGTTTCAGGAGAGGAAGTGAAGAATAATTTGGCCAATAGAAATATAGTGGGGTTTTTAGGTAGGCAGAATGCAAGGATAATGCTATGATTAGGGAGGCTATGGTTATTCATTTCTATTCTGGGAGAACAGACTCAGACAAGAGGTATTGAGCTGTCGCTCATTGCCATGAATGGGAAATATGTCTTGGGTCTGGTTTGAACAACGTTATGTAGGTAAGAGAGTGATAGCATTATTAAGGGCAGACACTGTAAGTCTCTTTTGCTCTGACATTTATTATTGCCCAGCCTTTGTTCTCTCCAATTTCTAGGAAGACAGAAGCAGAACTAACCATGCAAGTGTCTTCTCACTCTGCCTCCAGCTAAAAGCCGAGCAACCAAAGGCATGCAGAGAATTCTTTCCAGGAACCCCCCTTTAAAGCTTTCTAGCTCAGTGGCTCGTACAGACCCTTTTTAAAGATATAGCTGTTCCAGAGGTCGGCAAGTCAGTGGAGCAGCAGAACAGTGCTTTGCCTCCAAATAGGAATCCATGTTCTTGGGTGTAGAGTCTTTCCTACAACTTTATCTTTAGAGTTAAATAATAATTACATTATTTTTATAAGAGAGAAATTGAAGCACTTGCGCACCTTGTATCTTGACTTTAGCAAAGCTTTTGATACGGTCTCCCACAGTATTCTTGCCAGCAAGTTAAAGAAGTATGGATTGGATGAATGGACTACAAGATGGATAGAAAGCTGGCTAGATCATCGGGCTCAATAGGTAGTGATCAATGGCTTGATGTCTAGTTGGCAGCCGGTATCAAGCGGAGTTCCCCAGGGGTCTGTCCTGGGGCTGGTTTTGTTCAACATCTTCATTAATGATCTGGATGATAGGATGGATTGCACCCTCAGCAAGTTCACAAATGACACTAAGGTGGCAGGAGAGGTAGATACGCTGGAGGGTAGGGAAAGGGTCCAGAGTGACTTAGACAAATTGGAGGATTGGGCCAAAAGAAATCTGATGAGGTTCAACAAGGACAAGTGCAGAGTCCTGCACTTAGGATGGAAGAATCCCATGCACCACTACAGGCTGGGGACTGACTGGCTAAGCAGCAGTTCTGCAGAAAAGGACCTGGGGATTACAGTGGACAAGAAGCTGGATATGAGTCAACAGTGTGCCCTTATTGCCAAGAAGGCCAATGGCATATTGGGCTGCATTAGTAGGAGCATTGCCAGCAGATCAAGGGAAGTGATTGTTCCCCTCTATTCGGCACTGGTGACGCCACTTGTGGAGTATTGCGCCCAGTTTTGGGCCCCCGACTAAAGAAAGGATGTGGACAAATTGGAGAGAGTCCTGGGTCCAGTACTATTCAATATGTTCATTAATTATTTGGATAATGGAGTGGAGAGAATGCTTATAAAATTTATGGATGACACCAAGTGGGGAGGGGTTGCAAGCACTTTGGAGGACATGATTAGAATTCAAAATGACCTTGATGAATTAGTCTGAAATCAACAAGATGAAATTCAGTAAAGACAAGTGCGAAGTACTGCATGTAGGAAGAAAAAAGATCAAATGTACAACTACAAAATGGGGAATAACAGGTAGTGCTGCTGAAAAGGATCTGGAGGCTATAGCAGATCACAAATTGAATATGAGTCTACATGTGATGCAGTTACAAAAAAGGCTGATATTATCCTGTATTAACAGGAGTATTGTATGTAAGACATGGGAAATAATTATCCTTCCCTACTTGCCAATGGTGAGGTCTCAGTTGGAATATTGTGTCCAGTTTTGGGTTCCATAAAGATGTGGATAAATTGGATTCTAGAGGAGGGGAACAAAAATGATCAAAACCTGACCTCTGAGGAAAGATTTAAAAAACTGGGCATGTTTGATCTCGGGAAAAGAAGACTGAGGGGGACCTGAAAATAGTCTTCAAATATGTTAAAGGCTGTTCAGAGGATGGTGATCAATTGTTCTCCAGGTCCACTGTAGATAGGACATGAAGTAATGGGCTTAATTTGCAGCAAGGGAGATTTAGGTTAGATATTAGGAAAATCTTTCTAACTGTAAGGGTAGTTAAACACTCAGATAAGTTACCAAAGGAGGCTGTGGAATCACCTTCACTGGAGGGTTTTAAGAACATATGAGACAAACACCTGTCAGGTATAGTCTAGGCCCTTCCAGCCCTACATTTCTACGATTCTATAAAGCAGAAAGCAACTTTGAACTCTGCCTGAAAGGGGCAACTAGTTGCCTTAAGCCAATAGAGACTGATGTCCCAACTGTAGCTCTGTCATTTGCTTTTTAATTTACTACCCGGCCCATTCAGACTATAACCATGGATTAGAATCAGGGCAGACACATTGGATGAGATGAATTAAGGTCCCCACCATTTCCCCCAAAGACAAAGCAAGCCAATTCCAGGATTCACAAACAGGGCTGGCTTTATGACCCGCGGGGCCCAATTCCAATACTCGGCGGCGGTCTGGGGCTTTGGCGGCACTTCGGCGGTGGGGGGTCCGCTCCGGGTCTTCTGTGGCACCGAAGGACCCCCCGCTGCCGCAATGGCACCGAAGACCCCCAGAGCGGGGCCCTCTTAGGCGCGGGGCCCTCTTAGGTGCGGGGCCCGATTCTGGGGAATCGGGGGAATCGACTTAAAGCCGGCCCTGTTCACAAACACTGGGGTGACATTTCCCCCCATCAGAGGGGTAGCCGTGTTCATCTGTATCCACAAAAACAACGAGGAGTCTGGTGGCACCTTAAAGACTAACAGATTTATTTGGGCATAAGCTTTCACATCTGAAGAAGTGGGTTTTTTACCCACGAAAGCTTATGCCCAAATAAATCTGTTAGTCTTTAAGATTTCCCCCCTGTCTTTTTCCAATGGCCTTGTGGCCCTTCACTTCCAGGTTCTAGCTGAAACTATCTGTGGGAGCAACTAAGATTTTGCGGCAGGGGAAATAGAAAGGCAGGGTATTCTGCTGAGAGATCCCACCTGGTTTTGCACACTCAAATATGTTCATGCAAGCAACCCAGCCTTTGGGGGCTTGTCTTACCAGCACCAAAACTTTCAAATGTATGTGGGGTCTCCTGGCGTAAATTAGACGTGACTAGTTTTGCAAAGGCTTTTCTTTCTCTTGGTGAATATTGGTGGCAATCTGGCCTTCAGGTTCCTGTATTCTGAGTGTTTTCAAGGAGGGAAAGGGAGGCACAGAGAGATTAAATGACTTGCCTGATGTTATGCATGAAGTCTGTGACTGAACTAGAAATAGAACTCATATCTCCGAGGGCCAGTGCCTAGAGGTTCATTTTCAAAAGCACCAAAGTGGTTTAGGAGCACAGGTCCCATTGACTTGGGACTCGTTCTCCTAAATTACCTCGGTGCCTTTGAAAATCCCCCCATTGTATGAACCAGCCCTTCTCGCTCTGTCACTTTGCACCATATTCTGAATCAAACAAGTTGTACTAAAAAAAATTAAAATCCATAACATGCTTTTGTACCTTTCTCATGGTAATGAGTGTTTCCTAAAATATGGATGACTTTCTGTAGGACCTAGTCTGTCCTTAAATTAGCCATGTATGGAGACTTATTTATACAAACACCTTCAGTGCTGGCTGGTGGCTAAAATAGAATTACAATCTACCCATCGCTGTTAAGCAACGATTTCTAGTTGAGTATGCACGTGCTAAAGTATTATCCAAACAATACTTAACATATTTGTATTAATTGCCTGGGTCCCTGTGTGTGTGATTTGAATTCTGCTGCTATGGGCATGATTAAAGTGGCAATGCTTTTTTGAATGCTATAATGGTTTTATTTTTTCCAATAGCTTATTTTGGTATTTGTTATGAGAAAGGTTCCATCACAGTTAGTTGCCTTGGTTACTAATGATTTTCTTGTATTCACATGTAGTTCCCTCTATTTAAACATAGCACCTAATCTATCTGCTTTTGTGTTATATAATGTGACAAGGCCAGAGGCTGCAGTATGCCTGCGGTTATGGGTTTGATTGCATGAAAGGTATCTCCAATTTTTTTAAAGTAGTATTCAGTTGAGAGATTCTGCGTGATGATTATCCATATTCCTTTTTCCTTATATCCCTGTGGAAACTCTATGGCTGGAGATGAGATTAAAGAAACCAAAGGCAGCTACAGCTATATCCGTGTGCCAGTGTTTGAAAGCTGTGAGCACAGAGTAGCATTCATTTCTAAGTTGTATTAGAGTAGTACCTGGCAGCCCCAGTGGAAATCAGGGGCCCTATCATCTTAGGTCCCGTGTAATAAGAAAGAGTCAGTGTGCAAAAGAGTTGCACTGTAAATAAACAAGACGGAAGGGTGAGAGGCAGCATGGTATCTTTGTTTTACAGATGGGGAACGGAAGTACAGAGAGATTCCAGTGACTTGATCAAGGTCACACAGCATCTGCAGCAGTTAGGAGACCTGAGTTCAGCTCCTGAGGGTCCTGCTAGTGCCGTAGCCACAAGAACAACCTCCCTCTCAGCAGCGGGGGTAAGGAAGAAATTATCTGGGGTGACACAAAGAGGACCATCGAGCAGTGATTAGATGATAATTTATTCAAAAGAAACTCTGGAGTGACTGGTAGAGAAAATAAAGACGATGAGGGAGGAGGAAGAGATG